>NC_056738.1:352113382-352323270 GCF_019279795.1 Protopterus annectens
GGCAAAACATACAAATTCAACACAGGCATTGGCCAGCAGTCAGGATCAAACCTTATACCTTCTGTAGGAGAGATGAAGACCTTAACCATTATGCCAACTGGTCTCTTGGCTGGGGCTATATACACAAAAATAGAACAAAAAAAGAGGCAGAGTACAAACCCCCCCCAATGTCTGCCTAAATAACAACTCCTCTTGACAGCTGTCAGTGTTAGGGTTTCCACCTGTCCTTCTTAAGTAGAACAGTTCCTATTTGAGCAGTTGCATCCTGCAAAAAAGCATAAAAAAGTGCAAGTGTCCTGAGATTTTAGGGCAAAGTTGATTTCATAAGATTCCTCTAATGGTTATGTAAAAGGTTTATTTTATATCTGAAACACATTATTATTATATGAAACAACAGGAGTAACTATAATTCTACAACAGTGAACTTCTATTTAGGAAAAAAAGAGAAGCCTAGTCCTTTGCAGTGATTATGGGTACAGTTTGTCCTGCAAACCTGCATGTTTCAATACAAAATGTCCCAGTTTAGGAATTGGAAAAGGTGACAACTCTAGTCACCTTAGTGAATCTGAGAAATTCCAACCTCTAGAGAACAAATGGACTCAAGTCCATTAAGGGGAGTTTTGGTCAGCAAGGTAGAGGTATGGAAGTCTAAACAATAAAATAAATAAAAATAATCTGCAATCTGTGATGAAGTAACAAAGGGAAGAACAGCACAGCTGCTGTATTAAGTCTAAAACGTCAAAACTAAGAAAAGAAAGGAAGACAAATACTAATACTGAAAAACAAAAAGAAAAAGGTGTTTTTACAGGATGGTTAGCCACTGCATGCCCTTTCATGTGCAGGACATTGTCCCTAAAATGCATTTTCTTAATACTTACTTAAGTAATGAAAAATAGTTGCTAATCTCCATCTGGATGGCGCAGTGATGCAGCAGTAGTGTTGGCACCTTACACCAAGAGGTTCTCTGGTTCGATTCTAGGCTGGGTGCTTTCTGTGTGGAGTCTCCATGCCATCCATGCGTTCATGTGGGTTTCCTCCAGGTGCTCCAGTTTCTTCCCACGTTCCAAAGACATCCAAACTGAAAGTACTTCCAACATAGCAAATCAAAACCAAGAAAATCTAAAGGTATTACTGCTCAATGCTAGGAGCCTAAACAAAAAAATCCACTCCCTGGAAGCTCTCATTACCCTAGAGAATGCTGATGTCTGTGCTGTCTCTGAGACATGGTTTAAAGCCGTGGACAGCACACCAACAATGCAGGGTTATAATGCCTTCCATACATTTAGATCAGCTGCTTCACTGGCAGGGACTAAAGGTGGAGGTGTCTCTATTTACATCAGAAATAAATATACTTCAAGGCTGGTCAAACAGGACAATGCACTTGAGCTGCTCCATGTTCAAATCGCCATAGGTAAAATCCAGTACCACTTCCTTGCAAGCTATAGGTCCTCCTCTATGACCCAGGAAACCCATACCATGTATTTAAGCTTATTAGAAACACTAACCATCCAACCCAATATCATATTCATGGGTGACTTTAATTACCCCTATATGACATCAAACGTACATGCACAGAGATTCCTGGATTTTTTAGACACAAACTCCCTGGACCAAATAGTCAATACACCAAGCAGGAGTGCAACCATACTGAATCTGGTCCTCACAAATATGGGAGAGTGCTGCACACCCCCTACTGTAATGACTTCCCTGGTAAGGTCAGACCACAAAATGGTCTCCTTTGAAGTAAAAATAAAACCTGAACCTCCAGCTATACTGGGAATATTCAGGAACTATTCTAAGGCTAACCTCCTGTTATTAAGTGAGAAACTGGCGAAATTTCAAGCCCCTATAAACCCTGAGAACACTTCTGCCTATGCAGAACTGTTCACAGAAACCCTGTACAAGCATGTTAATAACTGCACAGAGGCAGCTGTACTCACCAGGAAGAAGTAAAGAACTAATTCAAAAAACAAGCCACCCTGGTGGAATCACAAAATCAGTCGGATGGATAACAGGAGGAAGAAAATCATGGCAAAAATTAGGAGGTGCAGCACCCAGCAGGATAAAAACACTCTCATTAAACTAATCAAACAACTCAGAGGACAAATAAAGTCTACCAAAGCCAAATTTGAGGTACGTTTGGCCTCCCAGGCCAAGGACAACCACAAAGCATTCTTTAGCTGTGTCCACAACCTCAAAGGCATTACACAATTGTGTGCAGAGCTCATTGTAAATGGAGCCACCTATACTGAGCCAGAAGATATAACAAACCTCCTGGTTGATACATTCAGCTCCAACTTTACTCCTCTCTCCCTCTCAACCCCTCAACCATTCCTCAGGAAATATCATCAAATATAACTCCCCCTACTATCAATAGGGAAAAGTCCTTAATGCTCTCTCTAAGACCAAGAACACTGCATCAATGGGCCCAGACAATATCCCAGGATGCCTTCTAAACAGCATGAAACATGACCTAACAGGACCTCTGGAATTACTATTTAACTGTAGCCTCCAAACAGGCTTTGTGCCTCATGAATGGAAAAAGGCAACAGTCATCCCTCTGCACAAAGGTGGGCTATCTACAGTCCCTGGAAACTACAGACCCATAAGTCTCACTAGTCTTATATGTAAAGCCATGGAAAGAATTATCATGTAGATGATCAATAGAGATATAGTAAACCTCCAGACACTGGAGCCAACCCAGTTTGGTTTCACCAAGGACAGATCATCCCTACTCACCCTGGTGGACTTCTTTGAGAAGGTCACCAAAGCAATGGATGAGGGCAAAATAATTCACACTGCCTACCTTGACCTGGCCAAGACATTTGACACAATACCCCACTTGGGCATAGTTGACAAACTAAAGATGTTAGGTACAGACCCATATGTCACCCGGTGGATAACCAACTGGCTCACAGACAGGACCCAGAAAGTTAGAATCGGGGATTCCACCTTTGCAAAGAGGTCAGTCAAAAGTGGAGTCACTCAGGGATCAGTCCTTGGACCGCTCTTTTTTGGCATTTACTTCTCAGAAGTCAGGACCAATGTCAGTGGTCTCTGGCTGACTAAATTTACAGATGATTGCAAATTAGGAGCTGTCTTTGAATCTCACCCTGACACAAATGAACTCCAGGAAGGGGTTGACACAGACAAACAACTGGTGTCAGAGTCATGGACTAAAACTAAATGCCAAGAAATACATAATAGTATCCTTTGGGAAGTCATCCACCCTGGTAACTATCATATTGACAATACACCCCTTAGAGCTGACCCAGTAGTCAGGGACTTAGGGACACACATAGATAGTAATCTTGCCTTTGATCATCATGTGTCTACAGTGGTGAGGAAATCATTCTATGTTGCACAACTTATATACAAAGGTATGTCATCTGAGTCCAAGGAAATCATTGTTTCACTGTATTCGGCATTCATCAGACCTATCATTGAGTACAATGTCCCCTTTGGTATGTACCTAACCAGGCATATCCAACAACTGGAACGTCCACAGAGGTTCCTTATTAAAAGAATACAGGGAGTAAGTAATATGTCCTATGCACACCACCTCAAGGACCAATCCCTGTATTCTGTCTCCTACAGACTTTTGAGGGGAGATCTATGCCTGGCATACAGGGCAATGTCAGACCCCACTCTGATGGACCTCCTGCATATCCACAAAACAAACAATACCAGAATTACCCATTCTAAAGACTTAAACCTTGCATGTGATATAAATAGGACCTGCTGGAGAGATAGGTATGTATCCCAGAGTCTACCCCATCTATGGAACAGGCTACCCATCCTTGTAAAGCAGACTTCATCCCTAATCCAATTCAAGTGCAACTTGGACAATTGTATGGGAAACCAGAAATTCATCCCTGGTTTGGCACCTACGTCTCTGATGCAAACATGTAACCTGTAAATGGTTTATCTCCCAGGCCCATGCTTACACTTATATTAAGGGTATCAGAACTTGTCAGAGATTTGGGATGCATGGCTAGGCTTAAAAAGGCCCTTGTGGTCGTTAGCCTCATAAACACCTATGAACCTAAGCATTTGGAGCATTTCTCCTCGGGTCTCCACTGAAAATTTTCTTTGTTCCAAGTTGGACTTTCCCAGTAAACAAAAGTTAAATAAATAAATCTGCAACATCGCCCTCCCTCACAGAAAACATTATAGCCAAACTACACTTACAGTTTGAAAGGCAAGCACAGAATAATACTTTCTGGTTCCTAACTCCCTTTCCCTCAAAAGCAACATGGATCACAAACGTCAAACAGTAAACCTCACCAAATCAGAGTACTTGCTTTTACTGACATTCACTGTTTGGATTCAGATACAGACTTGAAGGAAACAACTGCTATAAAACGACATGCTCCTTTATTTCATTATGACCATGCTATTGCAGCTTTGTGGGAGTCAGAACATAGCATGCCAGTCCTCCAGTAGATATGCTTGCGTCAGTATATCTATACAGCTTAAGATGACATCTACATTATGCTGCTTGGACACATGCAGGCTCAGTGATGTAACTAGGACATTATCAAAAAATCCACTGCATGGTGCTTACTGAGACAATACTAAAGTGCCTCATTTTCCTACTCACAGCTGAGTATTTATTATATTTTTTTATCTCCACATGACAAGATGCACACTTGTAAGCATACAGTTTTATCAAAGTGTAAGCACATACTTAAAAAAGTCTAGTAAATTCCACCAGGACATATGCAGTAATATAATTGTCTTGATAAAATCTGCTGCCTAGTGGTGATCTGTTAAGAACAGAAAAGTTGTTTTAATACATCACTGATTGCTACTACCCCTCTACAAATCAGTGTCTAGAGCGCCTCATGAGTACAGGTGAGGTACAGCTGGGATTTTTATGTTCTCTCCATATTTACTAGCAAGCATGAATAAACTGGTAATTTGGAAACCCACAGATGTATGAAAAAAAATAAGGTAGAGAGAAGGTAAATAAAAATACAAACATGCAAACATTAATGATAGATTGCTAAGGATAATAAGATGTTATGCAGCCACTGAAAACATGCTGACTGTAATTTGATAGGGTAATTTTGTTCACTACCTATAATTTCCTTTCCTCCCATGACAAAGGTGGCATGAACCTTTCGTCATCAGCAGCCTACTCTTGAAATTCTTCTTGTCAAGTTCTTGCCAGGGATTAACAGACTTGTTGTACCTACCCCAACGTCTGCACTCAGGTGGTGTTTAAGCATTTTACTACGGCTTTTATTTTACACCTTTGAATTTTGTATCCAAGTTTGTTTGCCCTCATTGGCATGTATCATTGTTGTAAAACACCATGAACTTTACTGACTGTCTGCAGATTAGTCTTAAACTGCTGAATACTATTCCCATGGTAGATTGTGGTTTTTCAATAGGCAACCAAATGCAAGGGGAATGCACCACATGCAAACTTTGAAGGAAGAGAGAAGGCAACACCATGTGGGAATGGTCTTTAAACAATTGCCAGCTCTGTCTTCTGTGCGCTGGCCCCTAAGCAACACATCCATTTTCTTATCTGAACTACAAGTATCTAATAATTCTGTTATCACTAATTTACCAGACACATTTCTGTGGCCTCTCTGAGGGTGTTTTCAAAGATCAATGCCACAGTTAAAGTTTCCAAACACAAAATGTAATTGTGGGAATTACACAGCTGTTTAAGTAACTGGGACTTGAGTTAATGAAACAACCGAGAGGCTATCTCATAAAAATGTCAACGTTTTTTCTATATAGATTTATTTTATCTATACATTATGTTAATTTTTAGCTCGGGCCTGCCTCTTCTGCAGTTACTGTTATTAGGTAAAAAGAAGAGGAACTGTAAAGGACCTCACTGTAACAACAGGATAGTGTGGTATTATTCCGGGTCGAGTAATCATCATACATGGTGGAGTATTCTCTTTATTTTAGCAGAAGCTGCTTATAGTGTACCTACAGGATAGAGCAGCATATATTTAATAATTCAGCTGTTACACACTACTGATTTTTATTTATTTAAAGACAGACAAAAAGGTTTCTGACAACTGTTCTACATAACCGTAGTTGCTCTATATTTTTCTAAGTATCCAGTCACTAAAGTTCACTATTACTGAGTGAAGTTGTGTTTATCGAAACAGTATAAAGTACAGGATGAAAAGGTAGCAGTGTGTATTACAGTTTGTAGTTCTTGAGTATTTTTTAACCTTCAAAGAGAGTTAACAACAGTGTTTGCCTACAGACAAATGCAGTCAGTATTATTACTTTTTCACTGCATTGGGATACTTCTTAAAAATGAACAAATGCATTAATTTAAACAAATAAATGTCAGAAAAACAGAGGTTACTTATCATAATGTTAGATCATTTTCATCCTAGTTCAAGTGATAACAGCTATTGGGAATTGAGATGCTTGTCTGATCCAGTCGACTACTTCTGCTAGTTCTTCTTCCTGTAAGCTCCTACAAGAAAAATCTCCCATGACTCTCCCATGCTTTTTCTGCCCTCATATTAAGTTTGCTATGTGCTAATAATGACCTGGGGGGCAAAGGTATGAGGTTATGATGAATAAGGAAGGGTCACCAAAGTTTCAAGATGGTCTAGCAGATTCCTTAGGAAATGTGATAATTTAGACAGGGTAAGGAGAGAGGAATGTCGTATTGAGATGAAAAGGATCATCTGATCCAACAACTGGTACAGAATCTCAAGCTACCTGAATTCCCAGGTGGCATCATGAGATGATACCTATGAGAACTGTAACTCTGAAAATGTCTCTAAATGTGGAAAAGAAGTCTAGTTTGTAATGTTTGGCAAAGGTGTACAACATAGGCCATGCTGCTGTTGCACAGATTTTGTCTATAGAAGAGTTTCTGAAAAATGCTGTAGGCACCAAGACAGATCTTGTAGAATGATCTCTTGGTTTAGTTGGTAATGTTTTATTTCTTGAAGAGTATATAAAAGATATACAGTATGAAAGCCATCTGGACAGAATTATTTTGGAGAACTTCTGACCTAGCTTGTTGTGAGCAAATAATATGAACAATTGAGTATCTCTTCTTATTGATTTGGTTCAGTGAAGATAAAACCAGAGTTATCTATGGACATCCAGAGTGTGCAATAGATACTCTCTCCTATTGGAGTGATTAGGAAAGAATACAAGCAGTGAATAGGTTGGTTCAGATTTGTCTCTGTTGTTATCTTAGGAATAAAGAAGGGATTTGTTCTTAGTGAACTAGCAAGGACAGAGGAAGTCAGGACTTTAAGTTTTAATATTCTCTTAGCTGATATTATAGCTACCAAAAATAGCGTCTTTGATTATAGAAATTTCAGGTCTTTGCAAGATGTTCACTTAGAGAAGATTCTGGTTAATGATGCCTGCAAAAAGTTCAGGTTCTTAGGAGGTGTGGGGTCTTTTATAGAAGGACATAAAAATAAGGGCCATTTCTAAAAGCCCCAACATATTTTGTAGTGTTCCAGAGAATTGTGGTCAAAACTATTGTGTAAGTTAGAAAAATGTATTAATTGTACTTTGATAATGGAAAAGTTAGAGCCAGCAATTAATAAATTTAATAGGAACTGGAGAATTGCTGGCATGAATGAACTGCTTCATCTTTGGAATAGGCTGCCAATTCATTTGAAGTAGAGCACCTCTATGACACTGTTCAAAAGGAACCTGGATGAGTGGATGAGGCACCATAAATTCTTACCAGGGATAGCACCCACAACCCTCCTGGACACGGGCAGTCATCACTAAATACAATCCTGGGTATTGACCAGAGTATCTATGGTATTACATTGTGATGAAATGGGTCAGCTTGAAATGACCTCCTGGTCAATAGTCTAGTAACCTTTTATGATCCTGTGTGAAACGCTGGGTTCTGCTGTAATCAAATCTGCTGGGAGAAATACTAAGAAACTCAGGTGTGCAGATGATAGTAGTGTGATGGCTGAGGAAGATTTAAAGAGGCTATTGATGAAGGTGAAAGTAAAAAAATAAAAAGCTGGCTTGCTGCTCAGTATTGAAAACATGTTATCTAGTCCTGTCAGTTCTTTGCAATAGCAGGAGAAGAAGTGGAATCAGTGAAAGACTTTATTTTCCTGGGCACTACAATCTTTGCAGATGGTGACCGCAACATCAAAATTAAAAGAAACCTACTTCTTGGAACAAAAACTGTGGCAAAACTGGGTAAGATTTTAAACAGCAGAAATATTGCCATGTCAATACAAATTTATATTGTCAAAACTAGTCTTCCCAGTAATAAAATATGGCTGTGACACAGGGGCTATAATGAAGGCTGTGCACTGGAAACACACTGCTTTGAACTATAGTGTTGGAGAACACTTCTGAGTTTTCACAGACTACAAGAAGATAAAACACTTGAGGTTAAGTCCAGACTGTTCACTGGAAAGTATCATAGTAACACTAAAACTCAAAAACGTTAGCCACATAGTGCAAAGAAAGGATTGACTAGACAAGGCACTGATGCTGAGAAAGATGAAAAGCAAAAGCAGAGTGTGGTGGCTGAGGCTAAGCTGGATATACAGCATTACTGAAGTAATGAATGCAAATTTGCAATAACTTAAAGCAGTTGTTGATAGCCCTGGTGTGTTAAAGTCCTTGAGGTCATGAAAACTCAACTTCAACTAAATGACTTAACAATAGCAACAATATTAGAATGGACATATTTGACTGTAGCAGACTGTGCCTGCAAAGGTCTGAAACTAGTGCCTATGATATTTTACGTATATAGTGAAGAAGACAGAACCAATGTTTTGTCTTGGGTGTTACTTTACTATTACAGTTTCACAGCATCCATATTCAGATGTCTTTAGATTCATTCCACAACAAATATGTATATACACCTTTCTCTTGTAAAGGCAGATATGTACAGTCTTAAGTATGTTGCCACAGTCTGAAATACTACATTATACTTGGTTTAACTTTCAAATGGGGGATTACATGAATTGGTATTACCTTGCAAGTTGAACTACTGTCAGAAATACATGCACATTAATTTGTCATTGCAGAAGAAATAAAATTCATGTATATTTCTTCAGGGAAAGGATATTTTTGGTCACTCAATGTAGGCTTTAGGTAAGCATCATGACATAATTTTCTGAATTGTTTTCTGGAACATTTAAAACCATTTTAGATACATTGATCTGTATCTGTAGGTAACACTGGTAGGCTTACATGTCCTTTTGGGTGGCCTATTTTTTGCCAATCTGGGCACAACAATTATATACATTTGTTATTTTATCTCAGGGTGACAAAATCAGATTATATACAAATCATATCACCACTGTAGTCAGTGCTGCTGGGAAAACTGATATTCTGTCATTTTAAATGTACAACAGAAAACATTTTGCCGCACCCAGAGCGATGTTCACACATTTGAGATGCTGTCATTTTCTTGCCATAAGTGTTGCTTACTCATACAGTGTGTTATACAAAGTTCAGTAACCACCTATCTTGTCCAAAAAATATTATAACATTCTGAAGCAGTAAATATGTATTGGCATTCATTGTTGGGGCCAGATTCAGGTCAAAATGCCCAAATAAAATTAACAAACTGTAGCAGCGGCAGATTTACCAGATGAGTTAGGGGAGCTAATGCTCCCAATGCTCCCCCATTAACAGCAAAGCAGCTGTACCTACCTCACAATGTACAACTTTTGGCTGTACAGTAATGTTCTAATTTTTAAGCTTCACTCTGCATCATAACTCGGAATATTTACTGTGCCACCAAAAGTGGTTCTTTTTCATTCAGTAGCCTATAATGCATTAGTAACTGTATTTAGAGCACAACCTAGAGCTGTTTACTGAATTTCCTGTTTGCACTTATTTTTAAAATCGTTTTTTTCTCAAAACTTGCATTTTATCTGTCTTTGGCCTAGCACTCTTGTGTGGGGTCATTTACTGCACTGTTATAACTTGTTGATACTTGTGAACCTCTGCTATCTCTGAAAAAAACAAAAAAAAACAAAAAATTCTTGCTTTTTTCCCACTTTTCTGAGATTTAAAAAAGTTCAGTTACAGGCTTGCTGTTCTTGAACTGTTTGTAAGTTTCTGTGAGGCCATTTTTTGTGTGGGCTAAAGGGAAGTCTCTCTGTTGATCAGTGGCAGTGAAAAACATTGAGCAGCCTGCCTGCCCCTGTGGGAGTGGTTACTGACTTGAAACTGTAGTTTTATTGGCCATTTTGGGTCAATTCCAAAACTCCATCTTCCTCTCTTAAAACTCTCTTTTGCGTGGGTTTGCACGTTTTTGAGCATAACGCAACAGCGGGCAGCGCCGCCTAATTGGGTTTAAACTATTCCTGGCTCAACAAAGTCTGCTCTTCACTTTTTCCCTTAGAACTGCTCTATCTCTCAATTTAAACACCATATTCTCATTCTAAGGCCCTTCACTGGTCCAATTAAGTAATCCTACAAGTTAGCACTATTAAACCATAAGCACTACTTACTCTTATACTCTCTACAATTACCCTGTCCTCTATTGGTCCGTCTTAAATTCAGTTTCCCTATATTATTCTAGCATGTCCAAAGGTCAGTCAATGGTTTCCTCTCCAGTCCAGCTGGTGAATCTGGGAATTTTGAGGCAATGTTACAACTGTCTCATGTACACGGACAACCCTCTCCTCCTCCAAACAGGTTCAAATATATGTGAGAGATGCAACTATTTAGCCAAACTGGAGGCTGAGCTCTCTCATCTCAAAACTGGTGTAACCAGTCAGGAGGAGAAGGTAACCTCACACAACACAATTCCAGTATCACATAGTCCCACCACATCAGCGAACCAAACACATAAATACACAAAAACATGCTCTAAATAAAAATCTACCTAAGCAACAGAGACCTCCAAAGCAGACATCCAAGCAAACGCTACCTCAAAACAAAACACGCACAACACATAACCCACAAAGTCAGTGTGCCAAGCAGCCACAGCCCTTAAGGCTGAATAACACACCTGATACTCTTGTAATAGGTGACTCTATTGTCAGACACACTGACGTCCCGCTCACCAGGCTGAATAAAGAGAAGGTCACGGTGAGCTGCCTGTCGGGTGCTAGGATCCGCCACATAACACAAGCACTCAGGTCACTCCAAAGCAAATACAAATATGACTCAGTCATTGTACATGCTGGTGTGAATGACCTGAGACATACCTCCCTGGACTACATGAAAAGAGACATAGAGGAGCTCTCTGATCATGTAGCCCAGGCTGGTATGACCCTGACCTTGAGCAGCATCTTACCCTCACCTAGAATGATGCCACAGTACAAAGACAAAATGATCGATTTTAACAATTGGCTAAAATTTTGGTGTCATTCAAAGGGGATCCAGTGTCTGTCAGCCTGGGATGACATGCTCGACAAGCCACGTTGTTCGCTAGGGACGGCTTGCACCTGTCACCACTGGGCTTTCAGATATTGGCAAAGGCTCTTGCCACCCCATAGTGCCTTTTTAGGCAAGGCTCAAAAGTCAAACCCACCCCCATAGACAGCACAAGGAACAAGAAACTAAGGGTAATGCTGCTAAACGCCAGAAGTCTTAACCTCAAGATGCACGCACTCAAAGCTCTCCTCAGTATGGAGAACATCAATATCTGTGCAGTGACAGAAACCAGGTTCAAGGCTCCAGAGAGCACCCCAGCACTACCAGGCTATACCTCATATCATGCTTTTCGGCCCCAAAACCCGGACTGAACCACAAAAGGAGGGGGAGTTTCCATATTTATCAAGGATATCCAAACCTCCAGGTTAGTGGCATTGCACGAAGTATCAGAGACCATCCATGTGCAACTAACAGTGGGCAAGACTGCTTTTCAGTTTATAGCATCCTACAGACCACCCTCTCAAAGTCAGGAATCCCACTCGGCTTTCCTGAAAACATTGGAGAACATGAAGATCTCTCCGAACACCATTATATTGGGCGATTTCAACTACCCAAACATTGACTGGGAGCACTACTCAAGCCCCAGCACCTTAGCCCAAAGGTTCCTGGAAATTATAAACTCAAATGCTATGGAACAACTAGTCACCACTCCCACAAGAGGGGACAACATACTAGACCTGATCATTACCAACATGGGGACTCTATGCTCCACACCAAAAGTATATCCCTCATTGGTAAGATCAGACCATAAATTAATTTCACTGGATGTCCACATCCCAACCCCACCCCCAGCCCAGAAAACCACAGTGAAAAACTTCTCAAAAGCTAACTTCTCACTTCTCAAAACCAAAGTGGAATCCTTTAAGGTCCCAGGGCCAGTGGAAACTACGGCCCAAACTGCAGAATCCTATATAAACGCGTTCTACAGACATCTCCAGGAATGCATGGATCATTCTATCCCAAACAAAACCAAGACCCAATCATCCAAAGGCAGGCGTCCAGTCTGGTGGACCCCTGCCATAAATAAACTGTACAACAGAAGGAGGAAGCTACTACATGATAGAGCAAAATCCCTAATAGGGAAGGCATCTCTGATCAGTTCTAGCAAAAAATTACGATCCCTCATAAAATCCTCCAAGGCCAGCTTCGAGAGAAAAATTGCACAGGACACCAAAGACAATCATTAGGCTTTTTTCAGTTATGTTAGAAACCTGGGATTCAACTCCTAGACTTCTTCTGAGTTGATTCTAAATGACAAAAAATACACTGAACCCACAGACATCGCCAATATCCTGGCAGACAGGTTCATTGCAAACTTCTCCACCCACCCCCCCCAAAAGAGCAAGTATCTATCCTGGCAGAGGGCTGCCTCCCAAACATCTCTGATGCTCAGGTGAAGGCTGCCCTCTCCAAAGCAAAAACACTGCTTCCATGGGACCAGATGGCATCCCAGGTTGCGTCCTACATGAACTCCAAGAGGAACTAATCCCTCAAATAAAACAGCTATACAATCTCAGCCTCACTACAGGATATGTGCCCACAGAATGGCGTACAGCAACAGTGGTCCCACTCCACAAAGGTGGAGCCTCTACGGACCCTGGAAACTATCGCCCCATAAGCCTGACTAGCTTAGTCTGCAAGGCTATGGAAAGGATCATCATGGAGCTCATAAACAAAGACATTGGGGACCTACAGACACTAGATCCTACCCAGTTCGGCTTTGTCAAGGGCAGATCCTGCCTTTTGAACCTGGTTGACTTCTTCAAAACAGTCACCAAAGCCATAGATGAAGGAAAGGTAGTCCACACAGCCTATCTGGACCTTGCAAAGGCATTTGACACAATACCCCACTCGGGCATCATAGATAGCTATCCAGCTTAAATATAAACCCCTATGTCACAAGATAGGTCACAAACTTGCTCAAAGACAGAACCCACAGAGTGAGAGTTGCTGGAGCCATGTCAGACTCGAAACCGGTCACAAGTGGCATCCCACAGGGTTCTGTCCTGGGACCACTCTTGTTCGGTATATACTTTTCCGAGGTACAGGCAAACGTGGGAGGACTATGGCTCACCAAGTTCACAGACGACTGCAAACTGGGCACCATAATCAACTCTCCAGCTGACACAAACATCTTTCAAAAAGATCTCACAGAGACAGATAACTGGTGCCAGTGCCATGGTTTAAAGCTAAATGCCAAAAAATGTATAGTCATACCCTTTGGCAAAAACAATGTGCTCACAAATTACCACATAGGCGGAAACCCATTAAGTACAGAGAAAGTTATTAGGGATCTGGGGACCCAAGTTGATAGCAATCTCTCCTTTGAAAACCACATTGCCAAAGTGGTTAGAAAGACCTTCTACATAGCCCACCTCATCATGAAGGGTTTCACATCTAGATCAAGAGATGTAATCATGCCCCTTAATTCATCCCTCATCAGGCCCATCATAGAATACAATGCCCATTTTGGGATGTACCTTACCCGACACCTGCAGCAATTAGAAAGACCCCAAAAGTATCTCACCAAGAGGATCAAGGGTCTCAAACAGATGCCATATGCTGCTCGGTTAAAAAAACTCCAGCTCTACTCAGTTGCATACCGCCTACTTCGAGGCGATCTATGCCTGACATACAAAGCTATGGCAAATCCAGAATTAATGGACATGCTCCACCTCAGTAAATCTAAATCCCTTAGAGCCACACGCTCGAGGGACTTGAACCTCAGCACAGAAATAAATAGAACTTGCTGGAGGGACAGGTGCATAACCCAGAGGCTCCCTTCGCCCTGGAATAGAATTCCAGTTCATGTGAGGCAGAGCACCTCACTGAATCTCGACAGGTGGATGGGGGATCTTATGTTTGTCCCAGGGATTACTCCCGTGTCACTATTAGACAGAGGCACAGTAAACTAAACCTTAAAAAGGGCACAGTATACTCAAATCAAGGGAAGGCGTAAGCCATACAGAATCAGGCTAGGCTTATAATTGCCCCAGGGCAGATCGCCTAGTATGAACCTATGAACCTATGAGAGGTTAAAAGTGAAGTGTGAAATAACAAAAAATCAGAAGTGAGTCATGTGACTATTAGGACTCTTTCTTCACTTTTTGGATTGCAGCAGGTAAGTTTTTTTTTTTTGCCAGGTTCAAACCAGATACTTAGAATAGGCAGTGCGTGACGGGGCAGTCTGTGGATGAACTGATGAAAAGACTGGTCCTGCTGTTTAATGTATTGACATTTCTGATATTCCTGCAAGTTATTTCTGAGGGAACAGTCTTCTCTACTCATGCCTGCCAGACTTGGTTTTGTAGATCATTTATAGACAGCTTCACCTCCTTATGAACATATTAAATACTTAGAAAAAAATAGTTTTACCTCTTTATGTCTTCATCACTGACAATGCAGCTTTGCTGTGAGCAGGGTTATTTATTTATGGAATAAAATTGATTGTTTATGCTCTATACCTAAATGTTAACTATGCCTTCTAAATGTTTAAATGAATGTATTGTAGCATTGTATTAACTGGAGCTTTTCTCCCCGGGCCTCCGCTGAAAATGGACCTGTATCCAGTTGGACTTTCCCGGTCATCAAATGTAAAATAAAATAAAAATAAAAATAAATAAAATAATATAAATAAAAATAATAACTAAATAAAAATAATAATAAATGCACTACATCGGCAATATCAGTTTTCATCTCAGAGAAATGGTTGTAATACCTTCATATGTATAGAGAGGATAGTGTCAATATCCCTATAATATCAACTGGGGATGCCATGTTTCTGTAGTAACTCAGGGAAAGTATTATTCCCCAACATCTATTTTAGGGTAGAATCTCTTCTTCCTCCCTGAATGGAGCATTATCATTTGATGTTTTGCAGGACTAATTTGTATTTGGGTGACATGAGCTGGAATTCAACCTGTAACTACTGTTTCTGCAAAGCAAAGATACATTAATGTAACCATTTTATTTTTATCTAAACAGGGTCAAACCAGATACTAGGAATAGGCAATGGGCATGTGGGGTTCTCTGTTGGTAAAGTGATTGGTCCTCCTCTAATGTATATTGGGGTGAAGCAAGCTCAAATACAATCTGTGACTACTGTTTCTGTAAAGCAAAATTTCATAGCTGTAGCCACTTGTTTTTATCCTGACAGGGTTAAACCTGATACTTTGGGTAGACAATGGGTATGGGGGTTGTCTGTGGATGAAATAATTTGGCTCTGCTGTTTGCTGTTGTAATTCTAGTTTTGGAAGACTGATGTGTATTTGCATGAAGCAAGTTAGAACACAAACTATGAATATTGTTTCTGTAAAATAAAACTGTACAGCGGCACCCCAAGTAGTGTTGTTGCCTCACAGCAAGATGCTCTGTAGTTCATTTCTAGGCTGGGGTGCCTTCTGAGTGGAGTCTGCATGTTCTTTCTGTCTGTGTGAGTTTTCTCCAGGTCCTCCAATGTCCTCCCACATTCCAAAGATATGCAGTAGGTGGAGTAGACACTCTAAATTGACCACAGGTGTGAGTGCACTTGCACGTATGTGGTATGGAAGGACAAGAGCAGTAGGGCTAGTCACCTAGCAGTATAAACATTGGCTGCAGATGATTTTCACTGTTGAAGTAATACCCCATGTGCATTAATGTAACAACTATTTTTATCCTGGCAGAGTCAGACCAAATAGTGTGGGTGGTCAAGGGAATTGTATTTCAATGAAATAATTGGCCCTGCTGTTTGCTGTTGCAATTCTGGTTTTGCAAGAATAATGTGTATTTGGATTAAGCAAGCTGGAGTTCAAGCTGTGACTACTGTTTCTGTAAAACAAAAATGCATTAATGCAATCATTTGTATCCTAGCAGGATCAGGCCAGATACTGTGGTTAGGCGATGGGTATGAGGGCTGTCTGATGGCATAATGACTGGCCCTACTCTTTGCTGTTGGAATTCTGGCTTTGTAGGGCAAATGTGTATTTGGGTGAAGCAAGCTCAAACACAAGCCGTAATTACTATTTCTGTGAAAAAAATTACATAAATGTAACATTTTATGCTGGCAAGGTCGAACCAGATACTTCGGTAGATAATGGGTGTGGCAGGGGTGGTGTTAACATTTTGGGAGCCCCCAGCCAATGTCAAGTTGGTGGCCCTTGGGCACTTCTATTCTCAGTATCACCCTGTCACTACCTCCCCTCCTGAACAACATTTTAGTTCATGCTGCAAACTTTTATGAGTAGTATGCACAGACTGGCCTGCTGTACAATGCTGTTACATTACAACAGGCGTGTGTACAACACTATTTTGGCACATTTCACAAATGGGGAATTTACAGTTATTGGTATTTAATTGCAACAATGATACATTACAATGGCATTGCCTACGGTTTCACCCCCACACACACAAGCACAGAAGCACACACCCTCCAGTGTTTCCCCCATAAGCAAAAATGATCATGTTTGGCTAAATGTAATACTTGCTGTTATAGATTCTGTTTATGTCTTTAATGTCTGTATAAATATTATTTGCTTTACATAATTTAGTGATCACAGCTTCATATGTGCATTTCTAAGTATGCAAAACATGAAAAGAAAATGAGGGGTCACTGAACCAAGAGGTAGGACTTTCTAGTACTGAATGACTGTTGTCATTAGTGTTTGGTCATCAGCAGGTCCTCATTCCGTACCTGTTCTCGATCTGACACTGTGCAGTATTTGTAGTACAATCAGTTTACAATAAAAATTATGCTATCAACTGTCTTCAGACTAACCAGTGTGAAAACTATCTAAAACGTATACGCAGATATTCACAGTAAATAGTGCTGTAGTGCAGCTTGCCCTGCACTGATGTTCTGAGTTGAGCTGCTGTGCCATTTAGCAATTCATAATTATTCCCATTCCAAACAAGGCAACATCTCATTACCTGGGAAGTTACACGACAATAAATTCCTCCAGTGAGGAGCTGAAACAACTACTTAAAGGACTAAGAAAACCACACACAAGCACTGACCAGTGACACATCCCCCTCCAAAGACATAAACATGCACACTCACACACAGTCTCTAGCAATTCACTCATAGGCTCACCCACACACTGGGATGGATTCAGAAACATTCAGAGTAGCAAAGCAGAGAGCCTCCAGCATCCTGATGTTGCTCCTGAAAATGTGTTTATTTTCCCCACTTTCCCAAAAATAACATCATTCTGGCGGAGGGGACAGTTTATGCCTAATTCATTACCTTGCAATGGCAAGATACTGAATAATTGAGAGTTCCACTACACCAAGAGACATGCTATGCTAAAATGAAGTTTTCTGAAAAAGTCACCAAAGCAATAGATGAACCATATACCTAGACCTGGCCAAAGCTTTTTACACAATATCCCACTCCAGCATTGCAGAAAAGCTTATAAAATTAGGAATAAATGCCTGCTTCTTATAATCGATTTCCAGCTGGCTCACAGATAGGATGCAGGAAGTCAAGACAGGGGAAGCTACCTTCACAAAAGACCATTTATTAGTAGAGTTCCACATGGCTCTGTGCTGGGACCACTCCTGTTACATCTACCTCCCAGAAGGCCAAGCAAATGTCAAGGATCTTTAATTGACCAAGTCTGCAGAGAACTGCAAGTCTGTAAACAGTCACTGAATCACTAAAAGGCTCAGTCATCCTCCATGTGTACTTGTCCCAAACAAATAAATTGTGCCAGAGTCATGGACTAAAGTTAAATGCCAAAAAGTGCATTATTGTATCTTTTGGGAAACTGACTGCACCAGGAAACTACCACATCAACAATACATCCCTAAGAGTCGATCCGGTAGTTAGAGATTTGGGGACATACATAAACAGTAACTTAGCATTCAACCAACATTTGTCTACTGTTTTGAGGCAGTCTTTCTACATTTCACTTATAAGTAAAGCATTAGGAAATTGGTCGAGAGATATCATTGTCCCACTGTACTCAGCCCTTGTCAGACCCATCATTGAATACAATGCCCCCTTTCATATGCACCTGTCCAGACATATGCTACAACTAGAATACCCACAGAGCTTCCTCACAAAAAAGAATGCAGTGACTAAAACACATGCCCTACATGTACCATGTCAAATCCCCATCACTATATCTGGTCTCTTATAGACTGTTAAAGAGGGGATCTGTGCCTGGCCTATAAGGCATTCTCTGACCCAATACTAATGGACCTAGTGCACATCCAAAAGATAAATGGTATCAGAAATACCTCATTCAGAGACCTCATCCTCTTCTGCAACATAAATAAAACAGTTTGGAGGGGACAGGGACATATTCCAGAGGATACCACTACCCTGGAACAGACTTCCCATACACATAAAACACAGCTCATCCATGCCCCTATTCAAACGCAAGTTATATCAATGGATGGGAATAAGGACATTTACCCCAGAACAGCCCCCTGTACCACTAATGGACTGAAGGAGCATCTAAATATCCTATCCTGCAGCAGGGTTCCCTTTCTCAGTGGTATGACCACAAAAACATTCTTTCCATCACAAATGGGAAGTATAGGAATAAAAAGTCATGGTAATGGTAATTTGAACAACTAATGGGATAACACAGCTAGGCTTAAAATGGCTCCTCAAGGCAGTTTGCTTAGTATTCACCTATTTACCTATGAACCTACAATCAGTCTTATTACCTATGCTTAATGTGGTGTGAACTTAAGGACTTGGCAGGCTCACTGAATCTGGCCAAAGTTGTTTGTGTCCAAAGCTACAAGGAACCTGCCTGTAGTATCAGGGTTGTATGCAGGTGAAGCTAAACTGCCATAAGGCGATCCTACACAGGAGCTCTGCCTGTATTGTGGAGAGGAGAAAGCAAGTGTACACTTCTTGGCCTCTACCCAGTTATGGTTCCCAAACAGTGCATTACAACTGCACCTACATGTGGAACTTAACCTTGCAGAGAGTCTGGCTTCTCATTGGGTACAGCCTGCAGTTCCACATTCCACACAGTGGTTGAGCTGCTGTTTCACTGAAACAAACCACGGACTTCAATGAGCCATTCTGATGCATTAAGGCTGTACACTGGGGACCTTTGCCAATGCACAACATAAAATGTTCCAGATAAACCATCCTGATTCCACTTTTGTAATCAGTCATTGGTTTCCAGTAAGCTATATTAGTATAGTCTGAATGAGGAGAAGTGGAGCCCTAGATTTTTGGAATTAGGTGTGGAGTAACTGCTTGATGTTAGTATGTTACTCCATGCCCATATTCTTTAGAATCTACTCTATTATCCAGGTGCTCTCACACATGCAGTGACACACGTGCATATGCATGCATATACTCCCATTCACACACATTACAACATACCTGCATCTGTAGTGAGAGCAGGGTAAACCAACCTTGCTTCATACTACACAGGTTCCCACTATTGTACTGCATAGGCTCACATGGCAAAATTGCCATGTATGTGCCTTTATGAATTTAGATCACTGCCCTGTGCAGCAATTGCATAGTATGAGCATATATGAAGTGCATACTACACACCTCTTCTAACAGAGTAACACAATAGGAAGTTCATTTTCATAGATTCCACACAGAGAGTACTGTATTTACATGTGCTGCTACTAACTTTGCTGCCTAAAAATGTACAGTGGTGTTTTTAGGTAGAGGACGGGTTCTATGAATTAGAGCAGTCTTGCAAAGTATGTTTGCTCATCTTCTGTACTTCATAAGCTATGAATACCAGCCATTAGGTATTTTGATAAGTTTAGGCAAAAAAGGAATGTGTATTTTAATATAAAAATAACTCTTTATTTTTATATGTCTTGATAAAAAAAATACATTAAAAATTATACTTTAATTAAAGTTCAAGTTACAGATGCTCTGTTGCCTTTTGAGGGTTGGAGCCAGAGCTGGATCCAGCACTAGGAGATATAGCCAGTCGCCTAGAGCTCTGTGGCTAAGGGGCCCACTCTGGCCAGGAGGCTTCAACATAATTACAAAATAAATAAATAAAAAAATACATCTTGACATTGCAGTCATGATGCCTTCTCCTTTAAGGAGAACCACACACACCAACCCAGATGTAAACACATTCGGCATGCACACGGAGAATTTAAATGACATGTTCCATTTATAGAGAAGGTAGGTGTGTGTTTGTATGTGTGCCCATGTGCATGTGTGTAATTTAAAATAGCGGTTTCATTTGTTTCTGTATAGTATATGAGAGAAAGAGTTGGTATGAGTATATATGTGTATGTGTGTATGTAATTTAAATTAGCTGTTCTGTTAGTATGATAGATAAAGTGTGTATTGTATTGCTGCATAAGAGAGCAAAGATGTGTGTGTGCATTGCTATGTGAGAGAGTAGGTGTGTATGTGTGTGTGTGTGTGTGTGTGTGTGTGTGTGTGTGTGTGTGTGTGTGTGTAAGAGCAGAGAGAAGGTAGGTGTGTGGGTGAGCAGAGAGAAGGTAGGTGTGTGTGTGTGTGTGTGTGTGAACAGAGAGAAGGTAAGTGTGTGTGTGTGTGTGTGTGTGTGTGTGTGTGTGTGTGTGTGTGTGTGTGTGTGTGCACGCGCACGTGTGTGTGTGTGTGTGTGTGTGTGTGTGTGTGTGTGTGTGTGTTTAAAAACCTCTGAACTGTCCGGATTTAGCCTCATAGTTTTGGTCTGTTTCTCATAAGATTTGTGGTTTTCTGGCAACTCACAGAGGATTGAAGTCACAAAAGAATGAAATATGCATGAGTTTCAGACTTCATTTCATTCAGAAAATCCATGCTAACACAAATCCTGTTATTCTAGCAACTTTCTAAGTTAAAAAGGGCAATATTTAAAATCTATTCCTGTTTTTGGACTATTGTATCCAATTATTTCAGGCTTTGTCCAGATTTCTTGCACTAAGAAGTTGAGAGGTATACATACCTCTCAATTGTCCAGATTTTTGCAGAATGCCCAGATTTTTGCCTCATATTTTTGGCCTATTCATCATAAAATGTGTGGTTTTCTGGCAAATCGCTGAGGTTTGAAATAAAATAATGTCATACATTTGAGTTTCAGACTTTATTTCCTTCAGAAAATGCATGCCACCACAAGTCCAGTTATTGTAGCAACTTTATTTGTTAAAAAGAGCAATATTTAAAACCTATCCCTATTTTTGGGCCATTGTATCCCCATTATTTTAGACTTTGTCCAGATCTCTTGTGCTAAGAGGTTAGGTATGTAATGCCCTAGCTTTGTGTGTGTGTGTGGGGGAGCAGGTTAGTCAATTAATTTGATTAGGCTTGACCTGTAACTTGGTTACAGCAGACAACAGCCTGAATCCTCTATACCAACTATCAAACTGTTGAAGGAATTGCAAACTTTTATGGAGACAAGAGCCTTTATCCTGTACACCAACTATCAGACAGCTGACGGAATTGTGAATGTGAGTTTCAATACATCTTCAGGGAATTATGTGTTTTGGCACTTTTTCAAGGGGTTATGAATTTTAGTGCATTTTCATTGCGAGTTTCAATGGAAGAGAAGTTTACTGTTCCTTATGTTATGTCTGTTTTTAATGTGCAACAAACTTTTTTTTTTAGCAAATGGCAGTCACTGTTTGTGCTATAGAATTTGAAAGCAGTGTTAGAAGCATAATTACCTTTTGTGCAGAAGGCTGTAGATTCTACTCCCACACCATGTATCTGGAAAGCTAATATTGCAGTGCCCTTTCAATTGGTGATTATTTGGTGCATTGTAAGGGGGGATAGGGGTTCTGCACACCTGAGTGTGTCCTCCTTTGTATGAGATGCCTAGTAACTATGAACTTGTTGTCAGTTTGTTGGTTATTCCTGATTGCAGTATTACCAGCTTACCAATTTTTTTTTATGTAACATAAGCAGTCAATTCTTCAAGGGCAGCAGGCATTGAATCTGGAGATGAAACATTGAAATGTAAAGTTGCTTGCCAGTAGCAACCTCTCCATTAGTTACAGATCTAGTCACAAAAAAACGGACCCCAAAATAGGAATCCACTAAACAAACAATAAAATGTCGACCAAAATGTCCAGCAAAGGCAATGAGACACAAACCAAGAGCCCGATGATGATTGGAACAAAATACCAAAACGCACAGTAAGTAACTAAATAAATAAAGGATTTATTCCACCAAAACGACACTACGACTAAGCGCTTTCACCAGTTATACTGGCTTCTTCAGAGTCATAGTGCACAAAACATTTAAACCCATATAAATACTAAACACATCTCTAAAAATTCATCAATTATTCAATTAATGAATCATTAAGTATCCACAAGGCTTCAAACTTAAAGCCACAAACACAATTTTACAACTTTTAACAATGCATCCAGCTTTGAAATAATATAAAAACACATATAAATTAATATTTACAATTTCAACCTAGTAACATACAACAAAAATGTATAAAACACACATCAAATGAATTTTAAACACAAAATAAATCTTTAAAGATATATGGTTACGGGCGAACTATAGCATGCCCAGGTAGTTGTAATTGTTTAACTAAAAATTGTGTTTATTTGGCAACTTGTATGTCATGCGACACATTTTATGTCGGTATGACAACAAGAAGCCTGAGGGAAAGAATTCGTGAACACTGTGGCTCCATTAGGAGAGGGGATGAACATAATGCTCTCTTTTTGCATTCGCAAAGATGTCATGAATTTAAAAAATTCTTGTTTTTTGTAATCGACAAGGTTAACCTAGATTACCAGGGTGATATTAAGAATTGTGTGGCTCTACGCGAAATGGAGTGGCAGATCAGGTTGAATGCCACTAGGACACCTGGGATTAATGAGAGCATTTCAATAAAACCTTTGTTAAAATTCAGAGCGAGTTTTATATGAAATTTCATATATTGCTTTCTCATTTTTTTTACAGTATGGTGTATATAGGATTAGACCTGGAAGATTTAATATCAATATTATTATTATATCAAGTTATATTCGTATATTATATTTTATATATTTTATTATTTTTGAAACATTTGCATTATGCAGGTTTTATGGAGGTTTGCACTAACAATATTACATATTATACCATACCATATATCTTTAAAGATTTATTGTTTGATTAGTTACAGATCTCTTTAATGTGGAATTATTCGTATGACTTTTACTTCTGTAGAGATTGTGGTTATTGACTGATATTTGTGTAATGACAGAAGCTTGAATGGCCTTTTATGGTTGACGTTTTTTGAAATTGGTAATTTTGTCATTATTGGTTCATACATTTTGTTTCATTGCTTATTGGAAAAATGTTCAAAACTACAAATTTAAAACACATTCTAACAAGTGATGCTGTATTATACAAGGAATACAATTTAATACAATCAGGAAGGTGAATCAAAGAACACAGACATGTATGTGTGTGCCTAAAAATGTGTGCAAGGAGCCTGTGGTTTGAAAACAGCCCAAAGGTAAACTTAATTCTCCACTGGGCAGATGCATTTTCTTTGAATGTTGGCTTTAATGCTGATTCAATGAATGTGAGTTTCAAGGGCAGAGAAGTTTACTGCTCATGCTAAATCTGTTTTCAATGTGAAACTGCATTGTTTGTTTAGCAAATGTCTATCAGTATTTGTGCTATTTTATTTCAAATTTTGTAATCATTTTAGAAGTAAATAAGAAAACAGTATGCACACTGACAGGTTTTAACAGTGTTTATGGTAAATGGAGAGAAATAACCAAGTAATGGAACCCTGCAATGGGTGGGGAGGGGGTAGTGGGTTGCTGCATGAGGGGCTGCTTTGGGGGAGGCCCAGTCTATTACCCTGGCTAGGGCCCCATTTGACCATGATCCCGCCCTGGTTAGAGCACAATCTAAAGGTGCCTTAAAGATAATTATACTAGCAATCCAGACCTGTGGCTTAATTTATTTCCTCCAGCAAATTCTAACAGTTTTTCTTGAGGGGAGGCTTGTCCCAGCATAAACTCTCCTACAAATTTGGCGATTTTTTTGTCTACTCAAATTTTCTAACTGAATAACATCCCTGCCTGAAGGAATGCTACCAGCCTTTTAGCCATAAATGTAATAAAATATATTACATGCATGTGCACATCCACGTGTGTGTGTGTGTGTGTGTGTGTGTGTGTGTGTGTGTGTGTGTGTGTGTGTGTGTGTGTGTGTGTTTTTGTACAAAATACACCTGGGAGAGTGTGTGTGATGTGTGAAATATCTTGTAATTTTGTACTGTTAGTTTCAACCTCTCAACTCACTTATGTATTTGTTTAAGAATCAGAGACAAAGCCAAAACTAATGGGGACAAAGGCTCAAAATCAAGGACAAATGTTAAATATTACTCTTATTTCATGTACAAAGTTTATCGAACAACAGGCTTTGCATCAGCTTACAATTTCTAAACAGTCAGAAGCATGAACTCTTGTCTGGCATTAATGACTAATGGTAATCCTTCTTGGAGGGATGGAATACTGAAAGTTCATAGGTTCATAGGTAGGTAATAGGCTATTGGCCCTAGGGCCTATAAAAGCCTAGCCAAAAAGGTATCCTGGCTTTCGCCACCCAAGAAAATTATTTTCCTGTGCCCTTGTCAAACAGAACCACAGAAGTGATCCCTGGGGTGAAAGTATTTTATTTTAAACAAGAAGCATCTTTATTAAATTATACTGTATTACATAGGCAATTTTTCATTTATAAAAATGAAAATAAACCATACCGACACAATCTCAGTTGCAGACATTATACATTACAAACCATGCCGACACAGCTGTAGCTGCAAACATTATACGTCACTTCTAATATATCCAGTCATTGTTAGTCAGCCATTACATAGCTTATTCAAATCCTGCCCTCTTTTAAACCTCATTCCTCCTCCTCTGCATGTACTGATCCCACAATTCACATTTTTCCTATGTAATTTGCTCCTACCCTTTTCTAAAAATCCCAATTTCAGTTGTTTTACATCTGTTACCATCATTGCTACTTCTAATAAAGTTGGTTTAGATTTTGATTTTAATTTTCTAGTAGTTGTTTTTTGGCAGCCATCATAAATAGACTCAGCAAGGCCTTACTATGTCTAGGCAATTCTGATTCTGTATGTAGTAGTCTTCTTTCGGCTTTTCCCGGTTAGGGGTCGCCACAGCGGAACTCCGGTCCGCTAATGATTGGTAGTTGATTTTTACGTGCCGACTTACCAGCCCTGACATACAACCTTCAACGAAGGTAAGCCCATTCACGCATGTCTCCACGCAGAAGACACTCTAGCTGAGAATCGAACCGGACAGCATCTTACTGTGAGGCGACAACGCTACCGCAGCGCCACCACTCAAAAAACATTTTTCCCTTAGTTACACCAGTTTTCTCACTCATCATCTCCAACAGAGCAGTCTGCAGGGAATCTTTAAAGTCTGCCAACTCATGACACTCTCAGAAAATATGTTCCCAGTTACCTCCTTCTTCTCCATCCCACCTCCAACATTTGCTGTCTACCTGAGGAAAAATTCTTTGCAGTCTACTTGGGGTATAAAAATACATATGTTAACACTTCCAAGCAAAGATCCAGAATCTTCTAGACTTTGTTGCATATCTGGGAGACATACATATACCCCCATTGTTCCTTTGTAAATTGTTTATCCAATCTCTATTTTCAATAATTTTTAACCTCCTCTGATTGACTCTTATAGTTATCATGCAGTTTATATATGCTCTATTACTTATTCCTTTCTTAATGGCAATTTCTGATCTAGATTCTACTAAAAACTCTTCCAGTGCTGGTCTTTTTTTTAGGACCCACCTATTTCTTTCTCTTTGCCCATACTCGGATATCAATCCTTGATAGGGAAGGTGATCTCTAACCTAAAGTCCAAATAAGTTCTTGGTGTCTTCCCATTCTATTACCTTTCCCTCTCTAGTTATTTGCTCCTAATACCGTGGTTCCTTTGTCAGTTTTCTCCAATAAATTCCAGCCCTCTCATGCCTATTGTCGGCATCCCTAATTGCAGTCATCCCTATTGGCAGAATATCCTTTCTCCATTCTTGTGTTGGCTTAGTTCTTAGAATACTTTTTGATACTTTATGGATATAATATTCTGTATGATTATTGTTATTCTCCTTAAAGATCTGCATCCAAAATTCCAGTCTCTCAATTCTTGAGCCCCCCCCCAACTTCATCATGATTCATTTCCACTTTGAATTATATCTTTCTGCTTGTGCTATGTATAGACTGTGTTGCTCTGAAATACCCCTTCAAATTGGGTAATCCCAATTTGCCGCATTCTATTGGAAGAATAAGCTTGTCCCACTTAACTCTTGCTGTCCTTCCCTCCCAGATAAAATCCTTCAGCTCTTTATTAACTGATACCCACTACTTCTCATCTGGTTGATAGAAATATGTCTGACCTGTGTATAAGACTAAAGGGACTAAAAACATTTAACTGCTTGTATCTTAATATCAGTATCCATATAACAGAGCTTCCATTTTCTCAGTTTTTGTATTATCTTTTGTTTAGTATCTTCCCACATATCCTTAACTGCCACACCAGAATCATGTTTAATCCATACTTCTAAATACTTCATTTTATCATGTCTCCATAAGTATGGATATTGCTGAACCAATTCATATTTGGGTACATAATTTACCGCTATTGCCTTTGTTTTAGCTTCATTAATTTTGTATCCTGGAAAGATTTGAAACTGTCTCAATATGTTCCACAACACTGTAATGTCCATTTCTGGTTTTGTCAGGTATAAAGTAATGTCGCCTGCAACTAGAAACAGCTTTTCTTGACTACCATACCAATTATATCCTTAAATTTCTGTGCCCCTTATTTTCTTTGCCCATGGTTCTAAATATAATGCAAATAATAAAGGGGAGAGAAGACACCCCTGCCTAATTCCTCTGCTCAAGTTGAGATTATCAGAGAGGACCTCATCCACTTTAATTTTCATCTCTGATCCCTCATATATCCTCCTAATCAGCCTTATAATTTTATCAGGGAATGCCAATGGTTCCATTGCTCTGCTCATAAAGTCCCAGCTTACTCTGTCAAATGCTTTCTCTGCATCAAGACCCACCAGCAATAGTGGTATTTTCTTAGATTTTGCTTCCGTCTGGATCATCAGTGCTTTGTTAATGTTGTTGAATGTTTGCCTCCCCCCACAAAACCACGTTGATTCATATCTATCAATTTTGGCATCACTTATATCATTCTTTTAGCCATTATAGACATAAACACTTTATAATTATGGTTTATAGGTTCATAGGATGTTTCTAGGCTATTGACCTGAGGGTTGTTATGTTACAAGCCTAGCTGTTAAATCCCAATATAATACTAGATGAGAGATATTGTCTACACCCAAGATTTTTCTAGCAAGGGCTACCCATCTCCAGGAGAGAAGCAGGGGCAATCCTCAGCAGAAATGTATGGTTTCCCTTCCAGTCATCCAGGTTGCTGTTAAAATATGCCTGACCTGTGTTTAGTATTGAAATGGGCCTGTATGAAACTGGATCTAATCAATCTTTACTCTCTTTAGGTATTAAAGCTACCACCGCCTTCTTCCAGGATGTTGGTACTTATCCTCCTCTTAAAATACTGTTAAACACAACCTTCCAGATCTTTTATCAGTTTTTACCTCCTAGCTTCCAAATTTCCACAGGAATGCCATTGATTCATGGGGACGTTCCTGTAGATTGGTTATACAACACCATTTTTATCTCATTTCCTCCTATCCTGTTAGTAATTGAGCCGTCTCTACCTCTAACCTTGGCATATTTAATTCTTCCATAAACATTTCCATGTGTACCATTTCTTGACTTATATATTTCTCTGCTTTATGCATAGAATTTCCAAAATATTTCTAATACTACTAACAATAAACTGCTACTAATACTAGCTCCCTAAGCTTGGTGACAGCCCTTTCTACTTTCTGTTGGCTGAGTGATTGTGCTAAACGTTTTTGTGCTCTAGAGTTATTATCAAAAAACAGCTGCTCAACAGCAATCTTTCTAAACTTATGCATATTATCAACGTAACCTCTTGTTTTCTGTTTAGCATTTTGCAGTTGTTCCTCTGATTGTTCTGTGAGATTCCCCGTTTTGCAATACTTTAACATTTGTCAGTCCCTCTAAATAATTATTGTTACTTCTTAACCATATCTCCCTTTCTCTTATTTACACCCTATTTTTAAACTCGGTTTTAATTTTATCCCACTCCCTCACTATATTTTAGGAGACATTCTATCTTCTCTAATAGCTCCTGAATAATTTCCACTACCCATTCCTTAAATTTTTCTCTTTTCAACAGATAGGTGGGAAAGAGTCAGTGTCTCATTTTTATTGTATTACTCTGTGTTATTTAGTTATTATTGGCTCCAGATCTGAAATAATTATTAGGTGTGTGTCATGACCTTCAATTAAATGCACATGTTCCTTTGAAATATAAACCCTGTCTAGCCTAGCCCGGTTTTTGTATTTTGGGGAATAATATGTAAATTCACTCCCGGGTCCTAGTACTGAATTCACATCTTCACTGCCAAATATTTTCATAAATTTCTTCAACAATCTACCCTCCTTTGTTATATTTTCCCTTCCGGGCCCCCAGACACATCTTCACAGTTACAAATCAAATTCCAGCCTCCACCTATAAGTAATATCCCTTGCTGGAATACTGAAAGTATTGGTGTCAGAATGGATTTTTTTCTAATAGAATTATTTCAGACATTATTTCTAAACAAGCTAGATCAGGGAATATAATTAGGTTCTGTATGAATTATTTCTGAGCAAGTTAGGCCAGAAAATGTATTTATGCTCAGTGAGATACTGTGCTGCATCCTTGTGTTGCAAGTTTAGATAAAGGGACACAGCTCTGTTTTGCTATAGACAAATAAATAATATAGAACATTGCTTATCCAAGAGAAGCAGTTAGAAACAAGGACAGTCTGCCGCTGTATTTTGTTCTTGCTTTTATTACAAGTTCTGTAATGACTGCAGCATTGTTTGTGTGAAGGGAAAATGTGAGATCATGGGAAACTATTTGAGTATGAGAGCATTTTGAAATGTAACAGTCTAAGCATAGCTCTCAACTATCCCTGATTTTCAGGGACTTCCCTGATTTTGACTCAAATTTTAGCTCTATCCTTCTTCATCTCTCCTAAAATTGGTGACCTTTGGAGAAAATATAATAAATTATACTTAATAAATAATGACAATAATTAGAGTATACACTTCTTTTACTTCAAAAACTTACATTAATTCACATTCTCTTGTTTTGTCAATGTCTGAAGTTAATAGTACTAATATTTTAAATGTGTCCCTGATTATTTCTGGATTTGTCCCTAATTCTATTGAGATTTGTCCTTGATTGGTTGAGAGCTATGAGTCTAAATCACCACTAGATGATGAGTGCATGTTGTTACTGTTAGCTTAAGAATATAAATTATAATTGAAAAGAATATTCCAGAAGGTGCCACCTAAGTTGGCCAGTGCATTGTTTCATGTACTTAAATTAGCATTTGCAGTCTGCCATATGATATTTATTTTGTGCAATTGGAGTAGCTGTTAATACTATTCTGGAAGATAAAGCATTTGGCCATAAAATGCTTTTATGTCCCAGTGGACTTACTGATGAAGGTCAGTGTTATGAAACTCTTTACAATCCTCATCTTAGCATAAAGTCAGACACCAGCCTGTTTATGCTGATGTAACTTATTGATTAATTAAATTAAGCTTTTAAAATATTCCTATTGCTAACTATATAGGGTCTAGCATCCCTCTCAGATATCCTTGATTTTTCAGGGATTTTCCAGATTTTGGCTCAAAATGTTGCTCTGTCCCTCCCAATCCATCCTAAAATGTGTGATTTTGGGAGAAAAGGTAGTGGATTACATTTAATAAATAACGGTAATAGAGTCACAGACTTATTTTATTTCAGAAAATTTGTGTTAATTCATATTCTCTTATTATTTCAGCTTCTCAGTTAATGGTGGTAACATTTAAAAAAGTGTTCTTGATTGTCCCAAATTATTTCTGGATTTGTCCCTGACTGTAGAAGTAAGAGGTTGAGAGCTATGTGGTCCAGTAAAGGAAGAATTTATATTATGAAAAATAAGAAATTGCTCCTCTTTTGACACTCTATGATTTTAAAGGTCAGAGCTATGACTGAGAGGTATGGTGTTTATTTATTTATTTAAAATTGATTAGAGGGTAGATCACTGATCAAATAATGACCATTTGCAGGCTCAGGCATGGGTTAAAAGGTATGATCCTCAGGGCTTTACCAAACAAAAAAATCAAAAAGTTATGAGGTACATAGCAAAAATATGAGGGTTATTTATTTATGTTGTTGTTGTTGTTTGTCTTTCAGCTTTTCCCGGTAAGGGGTCGCCACAGCGGAACTCCGGTCCGCTAATGATTGGCAATAGATTTTAACGAAACGCCGAAGGTGCCAGCTCGACTCCCAACCTTCAACGAAGGCACGCCCATTTACACACGCATATCTTTCAAATGCTACACAACTACGGGGAGGACATGCAGACTCCACACAGAAGGCACTCCCAAGCCCAGCTGAGAATCGAACGGGAGAACCTCTTGCTGTGAGGTAACAACGCTACCGCCGTACCACCGTGGTAGAGCAAGGGTTATTTATTTATGTACTCATTTAAATTTGTTTACTGGGGTAGAACACTAGAAGCTAGTTACTGGCGGGTTCCTATTGCGTGATCGCAGATGCATTTTGTCAAATGCATCTTGAACAAACCTAAAAGAACGAAACGGCAAAATAGCAAAGCGGCTTTTCAACGAATTTGCTTGACTGCTTTCATTACTCTGCCATTTTTGGCACTGTAGTGAGATCTCGGAGTTGGTATATTTAAGTAGGGGGGGTGTGGGGGGCACAACCCCCCCCCACATCAGAGGGTGTGGGGGGGGGTGAAGCCCTCCACATTATGCAATGTTTTAAAGCTTTTTTTTTTAATTTTAGAACAGCGATTTAAAAATCGCTGTTCTGAGGTTTCGATGTTGTAAGCTTTCGCTTACATGGGGTTGATTCATTATTGTTCACTTTTGTAAGCATGGGATAATATAATATAGACCCTTACTGGCTCAAGTACAGGTTGAAAGGAATGCTCCTCTGTGATTTACAAAAAAAAAAAATCATAAAGTTTATGAGGTACAGGGCAAAAATATTAGGCAAATCAGGGACACTTGTAACCATGATTGACTTGACAACTTTGGTGAGGTGTGCATGTGTTACATCACCTCTTAGCCAAGAAATCTGGACAAAGCCTGACACAATGGGGGGACAAAGACCCAAAAATAGGGTCAGATTTTAAATATTGCTCTTATAAACTTAGAAAGTTGCTAAAATAACAGAGTTTATATTAAATTTTATTTTCCAATACATATGAACCCTGAAACTCAAATATATGTCATTTAGTGATTTCACTCCTCAGATCATCCCAGTGATTGATATGTCAGAAAACCTCAAATTTTATGAGGAACAGATCAAATTTTTGAGGCAAAAACCTGGACATTCTGTGAAACTCTGGACAGTTGAGAGGTACACGATATGTACTTTTCTTTACTGGTACTGTGTAAAACTAGAGTTGTGACTTTGTTGCTGATCTGGTAGATCCATTTTCTAAGGATTCACAAAATAAGGATAGTTCAAGTTTGTAATATAGAAGTGGGATCTCCTTGCTATGGCAGCCAACAAGCACGGTATGCCACTCAGTGCTGCTTTGCTCTCCAGTTCGTCCAGAAACGGACCGTCAAGAGTTAATCGACTCTCGGATACGTGGCAGCCAGTATCTGAAACTGACATTCGTACAATTTTGCTGATGACAAAAGCTGTCATATTAGTAAGCCTTAGGAAATTATTCAGTTTTGAGTCACAAATTGTCTGCTTCTGTGACATATTTCCCTTTGCTTGTGAACCGCTGTCAAGTATTTATGTGTAAACCTACGAGTTAGACCACACACGGTCTTGGTAGGCTGAATATCTCAGTGCAGTGTTCTAACAACAGTCAGTTGATAAAACTGTAGGTAGAACTCTCCTTAGTCTACAGACAGAGCTGTTAATCGGATTGCTTTTAAGCACATTATGTGTTATTATTTCGGACGCAAACAATATCGCCAAACTATCCAGTGCGGTATTAATGTTTTAGTGCTACTGCAACATCGGGTTTCTCTGCTCTCTATTATTTTAATTTTTGGGATGACGTCCTAAAGTAGGCTGGCCCCAGGCGAACAACACAATCGGATTTAACCGCCATGGTATTTGTTTATAGTAGTAGGCTGATAGTATGAAGTTTAATGGCTAACTGAGGAGAGGTTTTTAGATCACTCCCTATTTCATCCTGAATACTTGAATTTTTGCGCGGGTTCTTTGTTCAGAGTGGTGAGTACTTTTTGGTTTGTTTGTTCTAAAGCATTAGAAAAAGAAGTATATGTTTAGTGAAGTTGTCAGTGGTTTACTTCATAGGTTGGATAAATTGTGTTGTAGCGCTCAGTTAAGACTAGAGTTTGTAGTAGTTCGGATTTGGTTTTCGTTCACCTCTAGTGTGATGTATGTTTTTTAAGTGCACGTGGCGCGGCAGTAATGTTTTACACGATTTTCCCTACTTACGGAAGGTAAACTAGGTTAACAGACGGCATACTGTCTCGTTTCCTTTTGGTAATGACTAAGTTACAGTTTGGAACTGATTTCTGGAAGTCGGGGTTCTAGTTTTGTGTTTTCATGACTAACGGAAGTTTAAATTGCATTTTTGTTTATTTCCAGGTTGTTTGGGACCAGTCACGTTCCCATACTGTATGGGCCATACATTGTGTGGTTTTTTTTTTTTTTTTTTTTTTTCTTCGTCTCATCTGGCATAGATAGAATATAGTGCACGCTGACCATCTGCCTATCATACATTTTAACTGTCCCGATTTTGCCTCCTGTTTTTGGTCTGTTCCTCACAGAATTTTTTCGACAAATTACTGGCAAATAGTCGGGGATTGAAGTTAGAAAATAATGACAGACATTTGTTTCTGACTCCATAATAGTCAAAAATCATGCTAATGCTAGTCAAAAATTTCACGCTAATGCAAAATCGGTTATTCTGTCAGTTTTCTAAGATTGTAAGAGCAATACTTAAAATTGTCCCTATTGTTGGGCCTTTGTCCCCTCATATTTGGCTTTGTCCAAATTTCTTGTTCTTAAGAGGTGTGTCTGCCTTGTAGCTATGGGGTACAGCAAGGACTTGCACTGGCGTCTGTGGAGATGTAAACACTTCTCCGTTTTGTACGTAGTGTACGTGCAGGCCTGTGTACCATTCCTAAACTGAGGCAGAAATGTACAATGTGTTTTAACTACACCCCACCCCCTACGCATGTACACAGACAGACACGCGCCTTTGGTCTTTCTCAGACCTTTGTGTTTCTTTGTGCTTAGCTTTAGAGGTTCTCTTCGGATCGAATTAAAACTGAGATTTCCTTCCAGACTTTTAAGACTGCAGATATAGTTTAGAAATTAGTACTGACACCACCAGCACTGCTTTCAATTACTTTGCGCAAGAGAAGGGAACGTACCTCATTTTGGGGTCTTAAAAAGTTCATGTTCCTCGAAGTTCCACATTGAAAGAGTCTGTCACACATTCAATGTTAGGATTTTTTAAGTGAAATCCATGGTAAATAGAAATTAATCATATTAATTAAAGGATCTTCTTTAAAAGTAAAACCAGCATATTTTAACCATCCTATAACCTTCCTAGTTGAAGCTGTTAGCAAGCCATTAGTACGTGTTCCACATTTTGCCCATTTGTTCCACATTATGAAGGCGAATGTTCCTCATTTTGGAGCTAGAAATTTGAGAGCTATGATTGGGGATAGTTTTTATATATTTCTCTTCAGGTAAAACGAGTGATTTTATCAGTATGTATTTTCTGAATGGTAAAAATTAAGCTCTTAATGTAGGGCTCTTAATGTAGGTTATTACAATAATGACTTGACTATAATCCTCGGAGATTTACCAGAAAGCTAAAAGTTTTAAAAGAGGCATTGCACAAAAGGCAGACTAGGAGAGCAGTTTAAAGTCATGATCACCGGCATAGTTCTCAAGCTTTTACTTTCAGAATTAGGGGACAAAGGAAAAAAGTAACTAGGGAAATAGACCCGAAATCATGATCACTCACGTTTTAAATATCAATGCCATTAATTCAAAAATTTGATAGAAAAAGATGTTATGAATTAATATAGAGTAGTGTGATAAGGTCTCCGATTATAACCAGTTTATGCATTCTAGACCTGTAAGCCAATAGATTGAGGAAGGTGAATGTTTGCCAAGAAGACATAGGGAGTGAGGAGAGGGAGAGGAGAAAACTGATGTAAAGTAATTCAACAATGTAGGCCTTTTATAAAGGAGGGGAACTGTAGTTGGATGGTGAATGTAGAAAGCACCAAATTCTGGAGATGAAGTTGTTTATTTAAAAAGACCATCGAGATTTTGGCTAGGAAGAAATAGTGATAATAGGAAATCTTAACTTAATTTAACAAAGGTAAACTGGAAGGTACTGCTTGTATCTGTTTACAGAGAATCCACAAACATGATTTGTGCACGTAGTAAGAGTCATCAGAGAAAAGAAAATTTTTGATTTGATCTTGACAAAATGAGTCCGATAAGTGAAGTTGAAGTGAAAGATGGATCCATTGACAAAAAACTATTTGTATGTTCAGTATGGTTAACATTAATAGCAGGAAAAAAAATCTTGTTTCAGCAAGGGTGTTTTGGCCAAGGAGGAAGATTATGATGGCTGATCAAGTTAAGGAATGCCTAAACAGATTTTATGTCTGGTAGTTGAAATTTGGAGTCACCTGAAAATGGGACATGAAAAAGGGTGCTTAACTACCACCACCACCTCATCCTTTCTTTTTCATAATCTCTAATTTGATTAATCATTGTGATATTAAGTTCTGTTAGGTGTAAGAGCATTCCTAAATAGCAAAATGCATTGGGGGAGTTAGTTTGAGGAATCACAAAAGATTCCAACTAAAGTAGTAAGGATATCCAAACTTGCTGTATTCTTTAAGGAAGAGGAAACGACTTATTAGAGACATGGGTGTGAACTCTGGTCTTAGCAGTGTTTGAAGAAGGTTGGAGAGATATTAAAAAGCTGTATGGAGTAAACCTGCTGAAATACTGAGCAGCTTTTGTTGAGGTGGTGGAATAATTAGCTTGCACTTATGCAGTACAAATGTATAATTGAGTGAAATGGCCACGACATTGCATTTAGTAATTGCCAGACAAATAACATTTAAAAGATTGTTTCAGGTATGATAGTATGATAGCAAGAAGCCAGGCTTGAAAACAGTTTGGAAGATATGAGCTGGAATACTTGAACCACCATTGTTCTCTTTGCAAGGTTCCAGTCATCCATGGTTTGTAGAAGTGATGATTGTACAGAATCGGAATGTGTTATGTTTGAAGGGTTCTGGCTTTAGTTTAAATTCTTCACATTAAATTGGACTAAATTGTTAAGTTTAAAAGTCTCTGGGTAAGGATTACATTAAAATTGAATTGTGCAGGACAGTATGAAATAAATGTACCCGTTGCAAGGGTTTTTAATACTTGCATCATACTATTTTGAGTTTTATCTACGGTGTTGTCAGAGTTGCATATAGGTGAGTAAAAGAATGGTCAAAATGTAGTGTGTCCAAAGCTTGTCAGAAGAGAGACAGACTGAAAAGATGCTTTATAGGCCTGTATAAATTGCTTCCCATTTCAATATTGCCAGCTGATACTGAACTCTGAACTGAAGTCAGACTTGGTGACATGCTTGAGAAGGCTGTAGGATGTTTTACTTGGAGGGTTCTTCTATGGTTGTTTGTCCTTGCCTCTGCTTTGCTTTTTTCTATGTTGGAGTTAAATTTTATCAGTGTTGGTAAAATATTTTTCTTGGCTTATGATTGGCTGACACCTGAACCTGTAAGACATGTAGTGCAGTCACACTTTCTGGGTTTGTGTACAGACTTTCTATTTACTGTTCGGGTATCTAACTGCCATTCTCAAGCTAAATTGTTGAAAAGAACTAAGATGGTACATGAAAGGGACTGGACAATTGGATGGGTACTTGTAAATTCACTCCTGTTATGACTGGCCTAGCCCGTCTTGAAAAGAGGTGCATGGCCTAAAGGGTTGGTACTGGCAAGGCATTAATAGCTTCATAGCTCAGTTGCTGTGTAACTCCTCTGATCTTATGGTGGTTATAAAGCTGGAAAAGAGGAAGGAATATCTCAGAATAGCTGGAAACATTAGTACCCAGTATGGGTGGGGGTGGAGGTCAGGTAATCCTACTTCTTGGTCAAAGTGATACATAAACTTAGCCATGGTATTGAATTCTAGGTTTTAACAGTAATCAAGGGGAAACAGTGCTGTTAAGTAATCTGTTACTGTTTGGACGTAGATGCATGCATGACTAAACACTCATGCCGTGGAACAGGAGGAATCAAATAATAATGCAGTTTGTGGGATTCTTGAATGCAGTCAAAGTGGTGAATTGTCTTAATTTTGGTAAGACTGTTCCAGCATTTATGGAGCACACAAACCAGAAGTCTGTTAATTTGTTTTGGGTGTTGCTCGAAAATGCTGTTAGTTGGGTCTGAGGTTCCTCGATGGTGAATGCCATTGCAGCAAGTAAGTCAGGCCTAGGAAGTGATTCTTGTGCATTAGGTTTTGACTAAAGAAAAGTTACTAGAAATTACGATTACTGTATGGGTCCACTCGTTCATTAAATACAGAATTCTGATGGCAGGAGACCTGATGGGCAGCTGCAAATCTGGAATTTCTGTGTAAGCTAATAACCAGGTTATAGTGTGACTTGTAAACAGCAATACAGATTTTCATGTCATTTGTGTATCTTAAAGTAGGTCCATATGGAACCCCAGTTTTAACTGAACATTTATTTATTTTATTTAGCGAGATAGTGCACTGATCTCAACTGACCATTTGCAGGCACAGCTAGAATATGATGATGAAATAGCACTCTGCAAGGCTGCAGCTTTATTATGTTTTGTAAGGTAACTTATAAACGAGGCAACTACAGGTTGGTCTGTTATATTAGAAGCCTTACAGAGGTCCAAAAATATTAGCCTTTTGTTTAATCAATAAAGTTTTAATAGTAACTGAGTTTGTGCCACTGCCACTTCTAAGTCATGCTGTGTGTGGGATAAAATCTCCCTTTCTTCTAGGCAGTTTATTATAACAATAACCCATGTTTGGGTGTGGGTAATGCTGGATTCCCCCTTGTGACCAAAACATGCCAGTCATGGGTAAATTCCAACATTGCTCACACCCAAACATGGGCTATTGCTATTATACAATGACATTATGTAAGAAAGGAATTACTTAATTTTCTTAAATAATGTCTTTGTTTTAATGGCGCCATCTGGTTCTCCTGCATTTTTTCAGTATCCTGTGGCTTTCGTGATGTACTATGCATGCGTACGTGACTTGCATTCCCACACTTACGCAGTACATCAGTGCTTTGGAAAGGGATAAAAAGAGAAAAAGTTTGAAATCTGGGGAGTTGAGAGGTACAAGAGAGACGGGACAAAGGAAGTATAAGGAAAATTGGGTACTTTTCTTTAGTTTTTGTATAATGTACCCGATTTTCCTTGTATTTTCTCTGTTCTTTCTGTCTTTAACCTTTTAACTGTCAGAATTTCAAACTTTATTTATTTTCAATTATCTTTGCACCGCCAACCACTGTAAAGCGCCAGGGAACTAGCAATGAATAATAGTAACAAATGGTAAAGCTCAAGAATAGTTTTTTAAATCTATTCTTGAGAAAGTCCAGATGAGCAGACTTTTTTTTTTCTATTGGTATATGTTGGATTGTACAATGGACATGCTGGTTGTGCTAACCAATCAGCGTGCTCATTTTTGAATGTTAATGGGCAGACACTGTATAATTTAGTTGAATACTTTTTGAAGAACTGTAGCAAATGGGCTCAGTATGCTTATAGGCCCATAATTAGCCACCTTGTGCATACCTTGCTGTTGTTTTAGATATTGTCTTGCTATTTTTCCACACTTCTTGGTCAGTGCCATCCTGTATGCTCCTAGTATTGTACTGTCAGGGGATATGTAATAAATGGTGCAAACCGCTTGCATAAGCTGATGGCAGATTATAGATGGATACTAATCCATGCCTTTATTTGTGTGCTGAAGAATTCTCTTTATTGCATTCATTATTGCTGAAACAGGCAGGTAGGTGCCCTGGCAGCTTGTCCACAGTTGTAGAGAAGTAGTCATTGAACACGTTCTCTATATGTGATGCACATTTACAAGTGAATATGCTGTCACACTGTTGTACTTCTCCAGGCATAGAATTTTTATCAGTGACTTCAGTGCTTTGTTGAACCATGGTGTTTTATCTTACCCTGGTGCAAGGCCGAGAAAATGGTACATTCAATCCAGGATGTTTATTGGTTTAGTGTTGAATAACAGCTGCTTCATGTAGGCTGTTGTCATGATTTCATCCTTGAGAAGTTGAAGTTTCAGACCTGGCATGTTCTCCTTTTAGATTTCTGGTGGTGTTCACCAATTTGATATGGTGTATGATTATTGTGCTACAACAAAAAAGTTGAGGGCCACTTGGGTATTTGGCTAGGGTGCCAACAGCTTCGAAGCTTGGCGGTAGATTTTGTGAAGATACAGAACAGCCACCATTTTTTTTTTTTTTTTTTTTATTGTGTTCTGTCCTTGACAGTGGGGTAATCATTTGAGTGTCTACAAGTAATTCCCATTTGTTTATTGTTTTCCATTTTCTCACTACTCTGTCAAGCAATATAGGTCTCTGGTAATATACCTTTTTGGTAGTATTTCTTCAGATCACAGATGTAGTATGTGATGGCAAATTCAAAAGCCCATTTAAAATGTATAGTGCCTTACAGAACTGAATGTAGTGAAACAGTCTGTGCAGTTTATACTGAGTTGATGAGGGTCAGGTGACTTCCACTAAAATGGTGTGGGTGGAGAACATTGAGGGACACTGAGGCTAGATGTGTGTGGCTGTTGCTGACCTGTGTGTTTTTACAGTACTTGTTTGAAGCTGGTGCTTCAGGTTTGCTGTTTAGTAACTGTTTTTCCTGCTGATGTAGTTTTACAGGGAACAGTAAGTTGTTTTTGACAGTGTGCCAAAGCAACATCAGCAGGAAATTGAGTTCTTATTGGCTTAGTGCCTGTCACTGTAGTCCAAGCTGTGGTTTGCAAAGAGTCTTACATTTTTTTTTTTAAATTTTAAGATGACCTAGTGCATGTTGAAGCAGCAACTGCTGTACATTTAATTTAATTGTATTGAATTTTGTATGGTGACAGCATGATTTTAAACTTTAGAACTATCAAGCTATTCTGGGGGGTTTCTTTTCACATCTGACCACCCAATTCAATAGTGTACAAAACAGATTGTCTGTAGAGTGGGCTAGTACACTGCTGTGCTTCATAAGTAATGCGTTTATAGTTTGCTTCCTTGGTTATGTCAGACACACACAATTCCCAAAATTGTGTGTGGGTCATACTGATTATACTATTTATTGCTGTGCTGTTGTACTGATGTTGAAGTATTCTTGTAAGTATTAACTTGCTAGATAGTAAAGCACATGGTCTACATCTTGTGACTTTTTTTCAAACGTGTGACTAATTTTACCAACTGAATATCCAGGTATAGTGCCAGAAAGTCATTAGAACTAGGAACTGCTACTGCTGGTGGATACTGGTATCATTCAGCCAGTATCTTGAAGGGTGTTAAAATATTCTCAGTCTTTATGTCGCATAATGGCTTTAAATTTCTTTCCTACAGTTTCAGGATCTGTGGTTCTTTCCTGACCTGCTGCTGTGGGTGAAATTTACACACTGTTCCCATTTTTCAGTGATTTTATTTTTTAGGGATTCCAGTTTTCTGCCACCTCCCAAAATAAGCCAGTCATTTGGTTGTTACATATGACTGTTCATCTTCCATTTCTGGCAAGAAGCCCCTTTTGGGGAATCCTTCCACACAAAAATTATATTTTTTCACATCAATTGGGACAGAGTTTCTAAGAATTCTGGCAATTTACTGTGTTGACATCTTAGCGGAAACATCTTGTCAGACCAGTTATTTTTAGTAGCTGGGGCTAATTAACTAGGTCTGGGACACTTGTGACAAAAAGTGCTGCTTTTGTACTTTTTGTGAGTGAAACCAAGGAATTATATGTTCAAAGGAATTTGTGTGTGGTGTTATTTTTTTTTTCATACTTTGTAACAACTTGCCTTAATTTTTACTTAACTCAATGACTCTCTTTGTGAAACTCTTTCTAGCAGCACATAATGACAAATGGGCTTCTGCCTTGGCAGGAACATGAATACCTTTACCGATTCTGTGGTTCTTCCACCTGCTCTAATTTTGTTTTGTAATGGTGCCTGTCCTTGTCACCGAGTCTACCAAATCCATCTTAACCACTCCCAAACCAGCCCCAACACTTATTTTATTTATTTTTTGTGCATATAGGGAGAGCTAGGTTTCTTTGAGTAGTGTTGCACTGCTGCTAATAAGTGTTTTGACCAAAGGTCTACCCCCCCCCCCCACACACACACACACTTGCATGCACCTGTATTGTCCCAGGGTTTGGTATGAAACTGGCTTTGTTGCATATCCTGTACAACTCCACATTTGACTTGGCGAATGCCCCTCCCCCAATGCATTGGCAGTCTCAACAATGGACTGAGATAGTACATCTGAGTGACTCCACTCTCCATGATAGGCATGCCCATTCCTGCCTGCCTGCTCTGTCAAGCTCCTGAGCCACTAAGTGAGCTCTGTTTGCGTGGGCTGTAGTTAATGTTTATTGCCCTATGGGATTGGCTCAGACACCATAAGTCTTGCTGTCTGGAGTGATAAAGAACTTAGAATGTTTGTTTTTGTAAATGGTTATAGACCTGTCAAATTTTGTCAGAAGGAGTATGAATGCACTGTTAGTATATTGTATGCATTTTATCAATTATTTTCATTTATAGGGTCTAAATCCTGTTTACTTCACAAGTTTGCATTCTGAGTTTTGGAATTTTTGTTTTAAATGGCTTCAAATGATGGAGGACTTGCTTAACTAAGTGAATTTCTCTTTCTTAATTATGCTGTGGCTCTGAAGAAATTTTGACTTTTGCCATTTTCTGTAGCAAGTTTTTTTTTTTTTTGATGCAGATTAATTTGTTCAAATCTCTGGCTTTGGATTTAAGTCTTTTATAACCTTCTCATGTAGGTAAATGGTAAAGGTTCTCTTTTAAAGAACTGTTAAGAGTTAATGACATTTCATTAGATTTGGGGCTGGTTAGCTCTTCATCATTAATTTGTCATACTCCAGCATGTATAGAAAGTCAGCCACACTTTCTGGATTACTTGGTGAACTGTCAGTGGAATGACATGTAATGACTGTTAAAGTCATGCTCACCTATCATGTATTCAAAAGCACTACAGTGCAACAGAGGTTTACACCTCCTCTACGCTGAAGGAATTTCTAAGATGACAACTCTACCGCCTCAGTTTTTATTGAATGCTGTATTGCTATAATAGGAAACAGAACTTGAAGGAATTCTGTGGCAGTCCTTGTCCTCTTAAAATTTTCAGTAGTAACACCAGTGATGGAGTGCCGCCTTCGAAGGTTGGGTGTCGGGCTGGCAACTCAGCACCGTAAAAATCCACTGCCAATCATTAGCAGACTGGAGTTCCGCTGTGGCGACCCCTAACCAGGAAAAGCCAAAAGACGGTACTAACACCAGTGATAGGCTTGTCTTGGTTTCTCCACCAGATTGTTTTCCTGTCAAGCAAAATCCTAGAATAAAGGATTTGGACCCCAATTACCTTAACAGCGCTAAGTATATGTCATGTATATTGCAAAACACTTGTTTTACAAAGATATGGTGTCTCCTTTAAAATTCCTCCCTGTGTTCTTGACAAGATACCTGTTCCTAGTTTTGCTTCCTCTCTCTCTTTTTTTTTTTTTTTTTTTTCCCCATGCGAACCCTTGGTCCAAAGTCTGTTTACATTTTAAATAGGGTAAATTACAGTGACTATGACTGCAGTTGTATATCCTACTTATGACATGTGAATCAAGTTGAAGACTCAGCCTTAATAATTATACAATAGATGATAAAAAATGGGTATGTGGTGCTGCGGAAGCGTTGTCGCCTCACAGTAAGATGTTGTCCTGTTAGATTCTCAGCTAAAGCGTCTTCTGTGTGGAAACCTGCGTGAATGGGCGTACCTTCGTTGTAGGTTGCGCGTCAGGCCGGTACGTAAAAATCTACTGCCAATCATTAGTGGAGCGGAGTTCCGCTGTGGCGACCCCTAACCAGGAAAAGCCGAAAGATACAACAACATGTATTTTATACCATTTTTCCTGCTCCAATGTCTGCATATAAAATCCTGATTGCATTTGTATGATATTTGCCATAAATGATACCTTTTTATGTATTTAAGTTTTCCTCGCTTGTATAACTGCCTATGGCCTGGTTGTGTCTGAAACAGCTCGTTATATCAGTCCATTTAACTGGGTAATAAATTCAAAATAAATAAGTAAATTAACTGAGGTGCTAAATTTAGAACTGTTATACACTTCATTTTTTGAGAACCTGTTATACACTTCATGAAGAATGAATGATTGTGTCATTTTAAGATTTTCGTTAAACTTCTGCAGCTTTGACTTTCAGAATTTTGAATTGTTAGGCTCATGTTTTTAATGTTTGTTTTGACAAACTGGGAATGTATGAGGAATGTTTTCTGTGATTTCTTCTTGTGAGGAAATGTTTGATTTTAAAAAATTCTTATTGCAGAGGTGACTACTCATTGTATGCAGTCCGAGTATGACTGTTGATGCTTCTTCCAGGGCAATGGCCATTTGTGCTATTTGAGGAGATTTGCATGGCTGCAATATCAGAACCTCCCAGATGATAAAAAAACGAGAATTTAAATTCTCCCTTGGATAGAGATTTAGTGTTTGGTCCATCTGCTCTGGAAGTGATCAAAAAGTGTGGTGAAAGGAGCAAGCTGATCAATGGTATCTCAGCCCTTGGTCACCTTTTCCAAATTGTCCAAAGAATTTTTATCTCCTTGTCCAGTTTTGGCAAAAAAAAAAACAGATTATCTGAACAAAATTCAGTTTAAAACATTTAAGAAGAAATGGCAAGAAGGTTCCAAAAAAGTTTTAAAAACCAAGGGTAGTGCAACAAGTCTGAATGACTGTTTGAGACCTCATGATCCCCTCCCACCCTGACCACTTTTTTTGTCCAGAAATTCTGAGTCTCCTTTTTTCTGTTTCTGAAACAGATTTGTTTCAGATAAATGGCTTCTGAAAATCTTTTATCATGATTACAGATGACAGTGGGAGGAAAGTCCTCCTTTCCAAAAGATTTTTCCTCATCCTCCACATGCTGGCCCAAGGAGTGATAGAACCAGTTCCTCCTTCACAAGAGGTCTTACTTAGCTGGTATAGAATATACTGGTAGTAACAATGTTAAATTTACTATTTCTATGTAATTCCTGCATTGGTTCTTTATATTGTATACTGAACTAATGTAAATAATTGTACATTGTATGTTGCTACTTCATTATTGTAATCTCACTACTCTTATGCTATGCTTTTCTGACTGCTATGTGGAGCTTTTCTCCTTGGGCCTCCACTAAAAAAAGGACCGGTGTCCGGTTGGGATTTCCCGGTAAACAATAATAAATAAGTGGGGGAGTTTTTTTATTCAAGGTTGCTTCCATGATTCAAGTCCCGTTAGTCAGTTTACACATGTCTGTCTGATTCTTTCATGCCTAGAAGTCAGTAAGCGCTGCTAGTTGTTTTCAGGGGGGAGAGATAATCTGAAGTTCCATGGTAAGGATGGTGGCTTGTACACAAATTCTCAGTGGACCGGGAGCTACAACCAGGTCCGAAAGAAGAGAATTACTAAAGTAAAAGTTCAAATAGGATGTTAAAAATATTAAGGAATTGTGTTGTTCCTAAAAGCAAAAGTACACATTGTTCACCTATCAAGGTCATTCTAGAACATTGAGTTGTCCGTTTTTTAGTTAAGCTGCAGTTCTTTTGTAGATACTAACATCTCATTCCTATAGTACAAAATCTCACCTATACATTGTTGATTTTTTTCCTGATTTATTGGTTACTGCAGAAGACAAAGGTTTGTGTTTTTGCACACTTTGGTCTGCAGAAGTAGCTTTCAGGATCAAAAATTCACACTTTAAAAAGGTAAAATACAAAGTAAAGACACTTTCATGATTGTTTTAACAGATCAAAACTAAAGCATTATTGTTTGCACAAAGTTTTGATGTACCAGCAGACCCGCATTGTGTCATAATTTTTTCCTCTTCTAGGAGGTTAGCAATTTGCAGTTGCAACATCATTTGTTTTGTAAATAGTGGGTGCTAAATATCTTCTGTAGAGTGAGTTCATTGATATAGTGACACAGCCTTTAAGGTTGTATGACATTGTTTGAAAAAAAATATATACTAGTTAATTGCCAGGAAGTAACAACTGATTTTTCCATGTTCCAGGTAATAGCTTCAGATGTTTAGTATCGAGAGATTTTTTGACTGACAAGTTTCCTTTTAGGATGATGTGATTCATACATTCTCCACAGTTTACAGTAACCAGCTGGCCACTGTATTTGCAGCCCCACAATAATTTACTCACTGTGCCTGTACGTGAGGGTAGGCACATAAGTATGTTGGAAGAAACAGATGCTTTCATGGGTGTGAATTGGAGCCTTTGACAGGCAGTACAGTTAGAAACGGCATCCTATTGGTGTTTTGTCTGAATGCTGGGGCTCTGATCACCAGTGTTATGACCATTTTGTTATAGACAATGAAACGGCTGTGTGCATATCTGCTTTAACTCGTGACTGAATGCCTGCACCCTTCTAGCAAGAAACTTAAGCAGCAGAAACAGTATTTTCAGGTCAGTACCACTCTTAATACATGACCAGTGCGGCCAAGGGGCAGAATAGCAAAGCTTCATGTATTAAGATTATATGTATTTTAAAGATACATAATTTAATTCAAAATTAAGAATTCTGAAACTCTCTTTTAGATGAAGTTGCTGGTGAAAGAGAGGGAGAATAACTGTTTGTGTTCTGTTGCATACTTTCAGAATATCTTTGAATTTGTATGAACTGGTCTCTGCCAGTCAAGTACTCCCGTATCCGCCATTTGTTTTTTACACCTATTTATTTCTTTTTAGTTTTAAAATAGCACTGAGGACAATCACTGGGCTGCTGACAGTTTGTTATGTTGCTTAAAAAATAATGGTAATAGATATGTTGTACTGTTTGCTGAAAGCCGAAGCATGTATTTGCTGTGCTATGTTAATTATTTGAACATGGATTTTACATTTGCCTTCCTTGTTGTATACAGTCCTTGGCTTTTTTGATGGTTGGTTGATCTAAGCTCAGCATTGCTAGTGCTTATTTAGTTCAAGTAAACCAAACTGTTGATTTAAGTAACATAATGTAAATATTGACAGAAATATGAAGTCTGGTCAGTCTCGGTATTTTTGTCCATTCTCTCCTTTACTCTGTCACCCTTTGAAGGGGAGGATTGAAAACTGTTTAAATTTGCTAATCGAAACTGTGAAGTAAGTTTCGCCAAGTAAATAAAAGTACTGAAGTACAACTGAGGGAATTTTAAGTTTGAGGAAAGGGAAAAAAAAAAGAGAGGAAGCTGTGGCTTGACAGAGTTAAGCTTCTGAATCATCATTTTTGGTAGAGATGAAAATGGGAGATTTTGAAGGATGAAAACCTTAAGCAGAAATGTTTTTATACTTCAGGAATTACTAGATGATATTTTTTTTTTTTTTTTTTTTTTTTTTTTTTTTTTGTTAAGCCAATGCTTTCCATGTATTGCAATCCTGTTGTCTCTGCAAGTCCTAAGCATGCACACACATGGGTTTCCGTTTCCTACATCCTTGTGTACAGATGAGGAGAGACTATAATCTAAGCCTTTCTGAATAATAAATTGCCCAGTGAAAGAAGTGGTTATCTTGTAAATGACAGGTGATTGATTTTTAAATATAGCATTTTTGTTTTCATATTGAGACTTCTCAGGACTCCAGCAGACAAAAGCTAAGTTCACAGCTGTTACCGTACCCAGTGAAGGTATCCACCGATTAATAACTGCATTTTTTCCCTGTTTCCTTAAAGCCATATAGCTGTTGTAGTTGTAGACAAAATTGCACATTCAGACAGTACTAGCAGCAAGGGAAGATTTGATTGCAAAACTACTGCATGGTGTTTGCTTGTTTAAGTACTTATGGTGTACGAATACCCCCAGCCTCTTAAAGACTTGGAGAAAAAAATTGTTATAATCTCTAAAGCAAATTACGTCCAAGGCTGTAGAGTTCTAGTTTGGAATTTAATAACCGTCTACTTTTAAGCAGTGCTTCTGCTCCACTTACTAAGTTTAAAATAAAAAGTTAGCTCTGACTGTATTATGTAAACCTCTTAATTTTGTAGAATGTATGTGGAGTATAGTCGAAAGTGTTGCAGTATATCTAGAGGCTGTTTTTATTTCTTTCCTTACAAAACAAATGTGTACAACAGTATTACCTTTTTTAAAAACAACATTCAGCTTTTGAAGGAGCAGTACTTGCTGCCTGTGTTTGTGGTTTGCAATTTGGTTGGTGTGGTTTCAGGGTTCATGGAGTTTGCTAAGACATGAACACACAGCTGCTGTTGCTCATACTGTCTGGAAAAGTAAATGGGGAAGTGTCTGATTTGGGGCAAGGTTGTGAAAGTGACCAGTCGTATTGTATAAAAAGTCAATGGGGGATGTTAGTCGGGTGTTGCTTCAGTGGGAATTTTGATTCCAGAGCAGATGTTGAGAGATCTTAACTTTGTAGTGGGATAGCTATGACATTTCTAGACCTTACCCTTGTTCTTCCTCATTTGTCCCCCCCCCCCCCCAACTGCTAAAGAATTATAGACTTTTTTATGTGCCGTTTCCATGGGGCACGTTAGGATTGAGTATGCTGCCTTGGTTGCCCTCATGAATTGAATTAGATCTGTTATACTAGACAATATCGGTTATGTTTTGTTCCCTCAGAACAGATTGAATATTCAGCATAAAACATTAACACTGGTCTTTTCACTTAACATTGCAGAGAACAGAAATCAAAGGTTTGTGCCATCCTTCTAGCTGTACAAAGAGCTGAGTTTGAATTTGTTTCAGTACCGTGCAGTCCTGAAGTTGTTCTTCCCAGTGGGCACTAAGACCTTTGTAACACTGGATGCTGCGGTAGCGTTGTCGCCTCACAGTAAGATGCTGTCCAGTTCGATTCTCAACTAGAGCGTCTTCTGCGTGGAGGCATGCGTGAATGGGCGTACCTTCGTTGAAGGTTGTGCGTTAGGGCTGGTAACTCGGCACGTAAAAATCGACTACCAGTCATTAGCGGACCGGAGTTCCGGTGTGGCGACCCGTAACTGGGAAAAGCCGAAAGACGCAAACAAACCGTGCAGTCCTGAAGGTGTTCTTCCCAGTGGGCACCAAGACTTTTGTAATCTTGGATGCAACCACAGCTGACATCAGTAACATTCTTAGAGGGGGTAACATTTATTCAGGGACAAGGAATATTTGGAAGAGACTGGAATTTAATAACACACCCAGATGATGTCAGTGGGAGACCAAGGAAGGTGAAACTTACAATTTGAAGATATGTACATATGTGGCTAAATAGATTTAGAGGGAATTCCACTAAGGGAATTCCATTAAGAAGACAAATGTTATATGCAGTTCAGCTCCCACTCGAGACCAGATAGAATATACATTACGAAAGAACATACTACTCTAGTAAGTAGAATAAATATGGGTTTAAAGGAAATTGAGAATGTAGATGGCACTGGAGACTGCATAAAGGATAGTTTGAAGACAGAGATGAAAAAGAAAGAACTAATTGAAATACTGAGTAAGGAATCAAGTTGTTTGGTTAAAGGGGAGTTTATAGTAGTACAGTCTTGGAACAAGATCAAAACGGAGATTAAAGAAATTTTACAAAAAAAAAGAAAGGTGCGAGTGTAGCACTTGGAAAGAAAGGAGGCAGAAGACAGCAGATCGGGGAGTTACTGCAGCAAAGGGGAAGATGTAAGGTGGTTAGAATCTGTTTGGGTGGACTGGTGTGAGGAAAATGTATTAAAAAGACAAGCAGCTGTAAAGGTTTGGGGCCGTGAGAATGTTGCAAAGCAACAGCAATTCTTGGATCTAAGAATGAGAAAACCCAAGATTGAAAGGGGCATTTTTAAAATAAGCGATTACAGGTCAAATAGAAACTGACCCGAAAGGATAGAGGGGAAATTTCTTCCTCTTTTTTTTTTTTTTTAACAGTACTGTTCAAGTAGAGCCCCAAAACAGGACAATTATTGAGAGGCTAAACTAAGTAGGTTCTTGCAGGTTTGCACATTGGGAAGATTACAGACCAAGAAAGTAGGAGATAGGGAAGATTATTTGAAGAACTAGAACTACAACCAGAAGAGAAACAGGACCTCAGAACAGGGAAAATGATGGTCTGAGAGGACATCCTATGGGGGTGTTTGAGAGAAGTTTCAAAAGATCTGGTACCCAAAGGGACTGATTTTGTTCAGTAATGTACTGACCAACAAAAAGGAGTGTTGGAGAATGGTGGTAACTTCACTGTTTCCAAAGAATAGATGGATCCCTGCAACCCAGGTTGTTACTGCCCTGTATTGGTATTGAATCATGACTAACTTTCTTTTCTTTTCTAGCAAACAGAGTGACCTCAATCATCCCAGAATTATTGATGGCTATCAGTGTGGGTTTGTTAGGTGCAGACAGATGTTTGATAACATAAGTAAAACAAATGTGATACAAGAACTAGCGGAGAAAGAGGGTGAACTGGTACTGGCGGAACGAGATGCAGAATACCGGGTTTGATAGGCTACACTGGGTGTATCTGTGGGAAATGTTCAGAATGGGCTTCCCAGAGAAATTCAGCTAGTCCAAAGAATCTGTGAAGGTTCTAAGGCAGTGATTAAGGTAGATGATAGTGTGACATCATAACTGCAGATAGAAAGAGGAACACGACAAGGATCCCCCTTAACCCCACCGTTTACTTTCTGTTTGGAACTCTCTAGTGCAGAAAATATGCCATTTAAATTTAAAGGGGTTAAATTGGGACCAGAGAGGAGAAATGCTGGCCATGTTCACAGATGTGATCTTGTAATGCCCCCAGCCAGAAAAAGATGTCCCTCAACTTTTTCATGCACCAGGGGAATTTCACACTATATTGGGTTATAAAGTTAATGAAGATGAAACAAAGGCATTGGACATAAATTATGAACCCATGCATGAACTAGTCTAAACTTCTCCACAACGTTGGTGGCATTTCCAGGTAAAATACCTTGAAGTTTGGATAGATAAGTGACCTGTCGACTCAGCAAAACATCTTTGGAGGCAGTGAAGTGAGACCTACAGAGTTAGCTGAGGAAGTGGGAGGATGGGTTATGAAGACTTGTTTCAAAGGGTGCAAGATTATGAAGACTTGTTTCAAAGGGTGCAAGTAGTCAAAATATTTGTAGTCCTGTTAATCCTATATATGGCTCAGTCCTTTAAATATGATCTGGGAACAATATTGGAAAGTTTAAGGAAGGATATTTTGCAATAGTGTGTGTGTGTGTGTGTGTGTGTATGTGTATATATATATATATATATATATATATATATATATATATATATATATATATATATATATATATATATATATATATAATTGGGCAACATAGAGTAGGTTGGCAAACTGTGACATCACCAACAGGGCAGGAAGGGTTGGCTGTACCCAATATATACAAGTGCTTTAAGGCAGCACAACTGCATCTGCTGTACTACATGCAAGATCCAGACTGACGTAAAATGGAAAGATGTAATATTATAATGCCAGGGCAGGTAGGTGATAGAGCGGAAGGGAAGGACTTGAATATATGGGCTTTGGCTTTAAAAAAGGAAAGAGAGGCTGAGAATGAGGTTTGGGATTCAACTGAACAGGTTTTATTAAGAAGGGGAATAGCTGTTTAATACCTAGGAGTATAAAGGTTTGGAAGTTTGAGATGGCCTGTAGGTATGGCTCATTTTCCATTTGGCATAATCTATCCAACAATAGCTAACTGGTTCCACGGTATGAAGTTACTTTATTTCTGGGACAAGGTGAAGACCAGAAGTGAACCATTTGGTTGGGATGAGTTGGTGGAATAGTATCAGATCCCTCAGTGAGATGTATTTAAGTTCAAGGGGATATATGATTTAATGAAAAAGGTGCACAAGCAAAAACTAAAAGAGGAACTGATAGACCTAAGCTGGTGAATATGTTGTTGGAAGCTAGGGGTGCTGCTGCTATAGTAAAGCAGAGCCTTGTCCAAAGGATCTACCAGGTGCTATTGCAAGACAGATGGGTTCCTAAGTGCGTGGTGTCTCATCCATGGGTATATAATGAGGGAACTTGACAGAAATGAGTGGGAGGAACTATGGTTGAATGGAACAAAGATCACAAGATGTAGGAAATGTGCAAACACTTCCATGCAAACATTCTTCAAGTATTTTTGTACTGCAGCTAGACTGAAGGCAATGTATGAGGGGTTATTAATACTTGCTGGAGATGTGATATTCCAGTCAAAGGAAACTGGAGTCATATCTTTTGGATAAGTGAAAAGCTTTAACCAGTTCCTGCTCTGCACACTTCTAGAGTGGGAATTGTACCCTGAGAAACCCAGTTCTTGCTAAGATTGGTAGCATTGGCAGAGCATGTTACTGCATTGGGTAGTCTGGTAATGTTGATTGTGAATAAGGGAATGAAAAAATGGAAAGATGGGCAACCCCCTAGTGGCAGGCTGATTTTTTAAAAGATCTTCTGGAAGATTTAAAGGAAATTGAAAGAAGGATAGGAAAAAAGTAATCCTAGCAAGTTTCTTAAAAAGAAACTGGACTTATGGGATGAGGTAACACAAAGCTGACTTGAGACAACTTACAATATGGGAAAATGAACAGAGCAATACATTATGAACTCTCTTCTACTGCAGGTCTTTGTCATCAGTCCTTACACAAGGTCTATAAACTGAGCTTCCCGTTCATTCTGGCCAGGCCAGAGTGTTTAGCTGGTCCCCCCAGAACAGCACTTTTTTCCTAATTGGATGTACCCAGGAATTTTTACCTGTATACTGAACTGATGCTGTATTTTATTTTCAGTGCTTCCATTAGAATTTTTGAGTAATGAAGTCAACTTTCTCTGTACAGGACTCTCTGGAAATTCCATAAAGGTATGGCCTGTAGTTCTGGTCCTTCGGCATGTGCTTGCTCTGGCAAACATATACACACACACTCGTCCAGCAGCTGCACTGTGCTATGCTTGGGAGATCAAAGTGCCCATCCTTGGTCATGTGCTTCCCATGCAGAAAGCTGAAATTGCCTTACCCCCACCATCCCAAAGATAGGCGAGTCAATCTCATTTGCACAGTCCTATTCCCCAGCTGGCATCTCCAAAACTTGGACTTGCTGTATGACTGTAGGTTGCTCTGGCTGCAGTCAGGACTCTACTCCTCTGTGTGCTGTGAAGATAGCTGTAAATAGTACAAGTAGTTCATAGTTGTACTGTGTAAAACAGGTATTGTGACTTGGCATAATATTTATAGGCAGCTGTAGCTGCTTAATTTCACATCTTATCTATCCATCTTACAGAACTGCTTTGAAGAAACTCCTTCATACTACAGGTGGTGATGTCCAATCCTCCTTGCTGAAGATTTTCTTGATTGACAGCCACAGACTCCAAATGCTGCTTAGTGCATGAAAAAATGTGACTGTGCTTTATTTTTGTTTTTTGTTTCACTGTAAGTGTGCCAATGTCACTACTTTAGATGTGATTTAATAAGGATGTCCAAAAAGATAAAGTGTGTTATAAACCTTCATTAGAAGGGCTAGCCACCCTACAGTGTGAATAATACAGAGAGCCAACAGTCACTATAGATGTGATATCAGACATGTTCTACACTTTTCAGGGCTGTTGTACCCAAGAGCACATACAGTAGCCACCACAAAATGGTGCTGAAAAGCGAAAATACAGAAGAGCAAATCTCGAAAAATCACTCTTCTTAAATATTCTTTTGGGGGGGGCAAGCCCCCCACATAAGAAATGGCATGTTGGGTATATACAAGTCAGTGTTTCAGCCATTCAGTCTCTGCATATTGGGACTCACTCTAGTGTCTCCCGACATTTCAGATGGTTACCTAAGATCACACTTTTTTGAAGTTATATTCACAATGTGTTTTGTATTTGCCCTTGTGTATATAATAAATGTGTAGTACATGGAGCTTGGTGATTATACTCCAATATTCAGAAAAGACATATCAGTTAAGTGATGAGTGGCGTGAGACCCGATCTTTACCATTATTAAGCATCCCTGCTTAAGTTATTAACATCACGTGTAGTGCTGGGAAGTAAAATCTGCAAGTACTGACCAGCAAATGACAGCGACAGAATTAAAGATTTTTTTTCTGCTTGCTGTCTGTACCAATAAGGTGTCCCTGACATCTTAGATAGTTGTTGGAATAACATGATGTATTTGCCTGCATTTTCTGAAGGATACGAAGTTGGAAACTTAAATATTTAATTATTTTACTAATTCATACCTCAGTAATTTGTCCAAAACCCACAGATTCTATGAGGAACAGACCAGACATATGAGACCTAAATCTCTTCATTCTGTGAAAATCTGGACGTTTGAGAGGCATGAAATGAAAGGTGAGTATAAACAAAAGGGACTGTTACGCTGCTTTTCTGACAACACTTGCTGAGTGCTTTATGGCTTTGAAAGCCAGCAAAATACTTGGCATATTTCCTTTTTTTTTTTTTTTTTTTTTTTTTGTTTAACTAGTAGTATATGGAGCAGGTAAAGCTCCATGTACTACAAAGAATTATGATCAAGTCACTGATCCTAACCTATTATTATGTGTTTTCAACATAGATGCCAAGATTTGCTCTTGGGGTAACTTTCTTGGTATCCTTGTCTCAAACACATCGGTTAGGATCAGTGACCCACTTATAATGTATGTAGTGCATGGATAGCTGAGATTATTCTCCAGAATTGGGGGGAGGGTAAGCCTGTTTCTCGCTTCTGTAGTGAGAGACTAGATTGTGACAGCGCTTTCAAAGGTGTGTAACATTTGCTAAACACCCCCTAAGCCCTTTTGCACTCTGGTATAAGGGAATAGACGTTCTTTCACTCTCAATGGTCCCTAAAGGTCTTGTGAAATATCTGCTAAAGTTTGCAGACTTCAGTTTGTAAGTAATTTATTTAAGTAAGGGAAGTATATAAAAACTGTCCCTGACTTTTTTCCCTGCAACTATGTTTGCTCGCTGTCTATGCGACAGCACTTGCAAACTGCTTTACTGGCTTTTTTTCTGTATCTAATAGTATATGGAGTAGATAAAACTCCATGCACTACAAAGAGTTTTGAACGAGTCTCCAATCATAACACTTTCTCATGTGTTCTTGACATGGATGCCATAATTCACTTCTAGGGCTTCACTCTCAGGGTGAATTTCTTTTCCATTTCTCAAATGTATAACAACATGGTTATGATTTGGAGACCTGATCACAACCCTCTGTTTTATATATATATATATATATATATATATATATATATATATATATATATATAAAATGTGTATGTGTGTAGCTGTACTTGTACAATGGATATAAAAAGTGTACACACCCCTGTTTAAAATGCCAGGTTTTTGTGATATAAAAAAATGAGACCACAATAAATCATTTCAAGACTTTTCCCACTTTATTGTGACCTATAACCTGTACAGTTCAATTGAAAAACAAACAAATCTGTTTGGGGGGAAAAATATTAAAAATGTACAATAAGCTGGTTGCATAATTGAGCACATTCTCTCTGTCTCTATATAATAAATATATATAAAATATGGGTCTACTTTTTTTTTCCCCCGAAAAGCCAAAATACTGCCGACCAGAAGATGGAGACCAAAATTACAAAACACGGAATCACAAATCTGCTAAGTATTCCCAGGGCAAGTGAATACTTGACCAAAGCAAACCCCCCCCCCCCCCCCTCCAAGCTATATATATACCAACTCCGGGATCACACTACAGTGAAGCAACGGCATAACCCCCCCCCCCCCATTGGACAAGTATTAATAATATTTTGTACACTTGTATTTTCAACCAAAAGGGGTAATATCCTCTTATTGTATACTAACTGCTGTAAATTCAACTATGTATGCTACAACTCTATAATGTCTCTTTTTTTGTAAATTTTTCTTCTCTCTGTAAACTTGGGGAGTTTTTCTCCCCAGGACTCCGCTGAAAATGGTCACTTGTTGTCCAGTCGGACTATCCTGGCAAACCAATGTTAAAAAATAAAATGTTAACTTGAGACATGGACAGAATAAGACAATGGGAATTGATATACATTTTCTAAAGTAAAAGAAATCAAGAACTTCAGTTATTGTCATTAATTTTAAGTGTAATTCGCAACTTTTACCAAAAGTCACAAATTTTAGGAGGGATTAAGAGGGGCGGATCTAAAATTGTGAGTCAAAATCAGGGAAGTCCCTGAAAATCCGAGATAGTGGAGAGGTATGTCGTAAGCTGAGACATCATTAATTTCAGTGGGTTTATTTAAGCACCACTTCTGTTTTTCCACATTTTTTTAGAAATGCATGATCAATGCTGAAGTAAGTAGTGAATGCTGTATTGGGTGGAAATATTAACTGAAAGGAGGGGCTGTTACCATGTATATTAAGATTGGCATACTGCTTGCCTCTTTACTGTTATAAACTGAAGGTTGTGGCTGAAGATGTTTCACAGGTATGAAATGGCTGTGATGTTCATTGTGTTTCACTGTTGCAGTCATTACTCTTGGGTTATCCTGCTGGCAGGCTACCCTTAGTTGGCCAGAATTCCAAAGTCTGGGTCCGGTGTCGGTTGCTGTCGCCTCTTCCCTGACGTTTTTGCGCCAGGGGTATAAAAGATGCAGCCGACACCATTTTCTTCAGTCTTTCTTGCCGCGCGGTGCCCGAAGCAAAAGCAGTTTGCAAGTGCTGGTCGGCCGACTCCTGAGATTTTCAAATCCGAATTTCAGAACCAAAGTCTTCATTAAAGCTAAGTACCCCGTTGGGGAAACTTTTCTTGCTCCAGACCGATGTCAGAAAAAGTTAACAATTGTATTTCTTGTGGGAAGCAAATACCTCATAAGGATTTTCACTCTTGCTGTATTCCTTGCCTAGGCCCTGATCAAAACATTGCTAGCTGTCTGTTTTGCGCTAGATTTAACCAACGCACTATCAAGCGTCGGTTCGATTTTGCATTTCATTACTTTGGCAGAAGATTTAATTATATAATGCCGTCGGACCAGCCGACAACCGGAGTTTACAAAAACGCAAGGACAAGGATAGGCATCAGAGGTCCAAAACCGACGAAGCCTCTACTAGGCCAGTTGCCGGTTCTTGGTGAGGCGCTGTCACAGCCCCTGGCGCCCGCTACCTCAGAGCCGACTGGGCCTCTGGATACTCAAGGTGTTGGACACTTGGAAATCATACCCTCAGATGGGTCCGGAGCCGCTGAGCAGGCATCTGCTTCTGAGGGTGTCTTCAGACCTACACAACTATATATTAAGCCATCTTCAGCTTCAAAGACTAAAGCAGCTCTAAAGACAAAGAAACAAGTACAGCATTCTCCTACTCAGACTTCCATGCCTAAAAAAACAGATGCTCAAAATAGCCGAAGACCTAATTACTTTGATCAGGGGCTCCCATCCCCCTCCTGATTAAGAGGCCTAGGCAAGAGGCCGAGTATGATTCTTCTGATCAGGTATCTATTTCCTCCGATTCCTCTTCTGAACAGGATTACTCCATGCTTCCCTATGAGGATTCTGATGCTGAAGAATCCATTCCTTCAGCCTCTCCTCCTGAGGATTATTCTTTTGGGGAAACCCTGCATACTATGAGGGAGCATTTCCACTGGGAAAGCCAAAATTATTCTGAATCTAAGAAAAGGCTCAGAGACTTTCTGCTTCTTTCTCCGCACAGACCCCTTGCTATTCCACCTGTTCTAGACATTGTAGATGTATTTTCAGAGTCCGGCCTGTCCCCTTTACCCCCTGCACCTGCTAAGCCAGACAGATACTACAGGGTCCCGGATTCTCATAAATTCCTATATAAAAACCCTGCTGCTGACCCAGAAACTATCTCAGGGTCCCAAGGGGGTTAAAGCTTCCACTGCAAAAAAGCCCTGCCCCCTCTGATAGGGATTCTAGGGCTCTAGACAGATGGGGGGGGAAAAAGTCTACACTTCTGCTACCCTGGCTGTAAGGGCTTTAAATTGTCAGTTTCATATGCATAAATATCAGCAATATTTAATGTCACTGCTTAAGCAGAAAATGTTGACAAATACTGAATGTTCAGAGAACAAGGAATTGCAGGATTTATTGCAAGTGGGAAGGCATACTTTGCAATATGGTTATGATTCACTGGAGGCCTCTTGCAGGGCCGCTATTACAGGTTCTGTTATTAGAAGGCATGCTTGGTTAAAGGAACAGAGTCTGCCTGATCATGTTAAAGCAAAATTATTAGATGCACCATTACAGCATGATACTTTGTTTGGTACTAAAGCAGAAGAGGTGTTGGAAAAAAATGGAGGATAAAGCAAAATCCATGCAGACAGTCAAGGATTTCTTACAGGTACAGCCACCCAGGTTTAGCAGGAACTGGCCTTCTAAAAATCGGTCCTTTCCAGTGTCAGATCACACAGAGGCAGATACAGGCGTCCCAGAGGCAGATCTCAGCCCCAAGGCTCATACAGGCATAAACAGTGGGGTGCTGCTACCTCCAAAAGCGGAGAAGACAAATCACAACCTTACAGGAAACAGTCCCAATGACTTCCAAGCAGTTTTCTTTTGACAGCCCCCTTAGGGGGAAAACTAGCACTTTTTTTCATCAAATTGGCAAATGGTTACCCAAGACAAATGGGTCCTGAACATAGTGTCCCAAGGCTACAGGTTCCATTTTCACACTCTACCAAGGTCAAAGGGCATGCCAGACCTGCCACACAATCAATGGGCAGAGGCACAAAAGCAAATTACAGCCCTCATGGAAATGAGGGCCATTCAGCAAGTTCCACAACAAGGGCAGGGGCAAGGATTTTACTCCAGACTTTTCCTAGTACCCAGGAAGGACAAAACCTGAAGACCAATACTGGACCTGTCTTTACTAAATACGTTTCTGGAAGTTTCAAAGTTCACGATGTTGACTCTACAGCAGCTACTGCCCATGCTGGGCAAGAGGGCTTGGCTCATAACTTTGGACCTAAAAGAGGCATAGCTGCATGTCCTAATCAGACAATCTAGCAGAAGATACCTCCGATTCATAGCTGGCTCAGTGCATTACCATTTCTCTGCACTGCCCTTTGGCTTATCTACTGCACCCAGGGTCTTCACAAAATGCCTGGCACCAGTAATTGCGTTTTGCAGACAAAAAGGAATTCAAATATATCCCTTCTTGGACGACTGCCTAATTCAAGCAGAGAACAAAGACACTCTTCTAAAGCATCTGGCATTTGTAAAAAGATTACTAATTGGCCTAGGGTACACAGTAAACGAAAAGAAATCAAAACTAGTGCCCTCTCAAGCAATAATATTCCTGGGTGCAAGCTTAAATACAACTGCCCAGATGGCTTATCTCACGCCAGACAAGCAAAAGCAACTGACTACTTACTTCAAGAAATTGGCAACAAAAACCCACTTATCTGCAAGGAAAATCCTGCAGGACTTGGGTTTCATGGCATCCTGCATTCTACTAATTCCATATGCCAGACTGCATATGAGGAAACTACAATGGTATCTGAAAAGTGTTTGGACTCAGCTTTGCCACAGCCTGGAGACAGTAATTGCACTCGTTCCCTGCTTACAACAGGAGTTTCGATGGTGGGCAGAAGCCTGTCACCACAACAAGGGTCTACCATTCAGTTTACCCACAGCCAGACAGACACTGACAACGGATACATCGGATTATGCTTGGGGGGCCCATATGGCAGGAAAATTTATTCAGGGCACATGGCCTGCAAACGAGATGCTAGCTGTTCAAAATGCCCTGACAGCTTTCAAGGACCTGCTTCGTCCAGGACAGTTACTGATAGACAGACAACACTACGGTCATGTGGTACATAAACAAGCAGGGAGGTACACATTCCTACCCTTTCTGCAGACAAACAATGACCTTATGGGACACAGCATTGGCTTTTCAAGTTCACCTGCAAGCACAATTCCTGCCAGGAAAAACAAATATTCTGGCAGACGAACTAAGCAGAAACCTCATGGATCCCCATGAATGGAAACTGGATCCACAAGTCTTCAGAATTATAATAAGGAAATGGGGATGCCCAGACATAGATCTATTTGCCTCCCCTCACAACTGTCAATCGCAGAGATTTTGCACAAGGTTTTATCACAAGCAAGCATGGAAAGTGGACGCACTATCATTCAGCTGGAAAAATCTAACCGCATATGCTTTTTCCCCACTGCCTCTCCTTCCCAGAGTACTCCTAAAGGTCAGACAAGAGAAGCCAAAAATGATACTGATTGCACCAGACTGGCTACGCCAGCACTGGTACCCAATCCTAAAGAGCTTGTCTCAAGGTCCAGCATGGATATTGCCTCAAACTTCTCACTTGCTGACCCAACAAAACAATCCGATCCTGCACAGCCAACTCAGAACCTTAAATCTGGCAGCATGGCGGATAATGTAGCCATTCAGAACAAGCTGTTATGGATGTTATCTTGGAGGCCAGGAGGCCCAGTACCAGAAAATCTTATGCAGAAAAATGGAAGAGATTCTGTGCTTGGAACCAGGAACAAGGCATTGACGCATCTGTACCAAATATACCTCAGATTTTACAATACCTAACTGAGATGCTGAACAAAGGCCTTTCTTTCTCAACTGAATTTCTATCATCACATTTTTCTGTTAAGTCAGTGGCTGAAAGATTGTAAAGGGGCTGTTACCATGTATATTAAGATTGGCATACTGCTTGCCTCTTTACTATTATAAACTTAAGATTGTGGCTGAAGATGTTTCACAGGTATGAAATGGCTGTGTTATCCATGCATCCTGCGCTAGCTAATGGATAAAAAATCCAGTTTCATCATACCTAGCACAACATAAATGTATTCCTTTGGACATTTATTGACAGCACTGTAAGACAGATTAAGTTGAGTTCTGTTAGTATACCAAGGAGCTGAAACGTTCTTGTTTTTCAAGTTTTTCCTGTATTTGGTCACAAAGTGAGAAGTTGCTTGTATGAAATCTAGGGGTTGTTGACAGAGATAACGGACAACAGCTTTGTTTTTCAAAGTTTTGCTTTGTGTGATCAAGACCGTTGCTGTGCTATGTTTGTGTTCTTTGTTCAAAAGAAAATATATTAAAGTTTATTTGTTTGTTTTGTTTGTTTGTTTTCTGGGGTACAGCACTGATCTCCATGGACCTTTTTCAGATTTTGCCCAGGAGCAGTTTCTAGTTAAGTGACTTGCTCAGAGTTGTACAGTTAGGAAGCAGAGACTGAGGGAGTCAAACCTTGCACCACTGGACCACAAGAAACCTGTTATTAATAGCTCCTTAGTCCTGTAAACCAATGGCTAGACAAGTTATTTGCCCATGTTTTGAAGCATACCTTTGCACTAATGTGTGCACTGCATAAACTGTGGAACAGCACTGTTCCCTAACCTGGAAATGTTTTTGTCATCACTGTCATAATTAAATTGCAAAGTTTAAAATTAATTTTCTTTGCACCAACGTCTTTTAGGAAAAACAAGGAAGTTTAACCTCCGTGACCTAGGCATAGGCAAAATATCTATTGTCTGTAGACTTTGCACCATGGCGCATATACGAAGGTGTCCCTTTGAAGTCTATGTATGTAGCTCAGATTTATCTTTCCCACTTGTGACATTGACACAGATTTTTTTTTTTTTTTTTTTTTTTTTTTTTTTTTTTGCTGTGTGGTTTAATAGTTTATAACGCTTTATATTAAAACATGGCCCAAAAAGAAAGGAAGGGCAAGCTGGAAAATACATTGTGATACCTGACTTCACTTAATGTTGTGAAGCATATAGAAGCATCATCAAATCATTTTTATACATTTTTGGAATATTATTTTATAAAAAAATGTATTATTGAAAGCTTCAAATACAGTTGGAACACAGAAGATTTTTAAATGTAGTAAACTTATCTAAAGTGAATTATGTACAGTAGGTAACTCTAGCAAAACTCAAAACAAGGCACCATTTGTGCCACATAGCAAATGCAGTTTTATGACTGGTTGTGTAGGCCAAGTATTACAAAGATTTTTTAATGTTGTGACCTTAAGACTCGCTTTACGTTGTGTGTACTGTTAGGAAGAGAAAGGAGATTAGGGCAGCCATTCTAAAGGGGAAGAAAATTAAGTGGAATGAGCTTCTTGTCATGAACTGTTGTAGTTGTCAGATGGGCTTGGTATGAGATAGATGGCATATGCTGGAATAAATGAGTAACAACCAAAGATGATGATTGCAGTTAGTTCATTGTGTCTTTAATTTAGGGTATTGTTTGACATGTAAGTGTATATTAGGGGTAGTGATTTGTATTGTTTTATACATTTGTGCACATGAGTACCTTTAACTTGAGGTAATATTTCCTTTTTTTGCAGCTGTTCTGATATTCAGATTTACCCACTGTAATCTACAAGTTGTAAAAAATAACTTTGTGTTGGGACACTCCACCAGGTTTTATAAATTTGTAATCTTTTTGCAGTGTGGCAAGGATGTTGGGTATTTTTTTTTTCTTCATCTCACTGCTGATTTCAGGTACCACAGTGTTGCACCCAGTGGTCCCAGCTTTGTAGCTCCAATGCTTTGAGAGCTTCCCTGGTGTGACGGTAAGCATGAGGCGATTTTGAATGCTATTTGTATGACTGACAACCACACAAAGCAATTATCAGTGCTAGCCACTTTCACTGAATATTAGATGTTTCTCTCTCTCTCTCCTGTTGTGTGACTGTAGAGTTAGTGGGTGTATGGGGGTTTCCCCACACAAGGGAATGTCAGGGGGGGTTGCACCCCTGCAGAAAAGTTTGATATATTGCTCACTAAAAGTTGCTTCTAGCTATTTTGTTTCCCCAATGTGGTAGTTATTGGGCAAAAATTATTTGGATAGTCGTGAATATATGTGACCTGCACTGAGGTGGTGTCCCTACCGGTAGAATAAACAGTTTAATTCTAGAGTTTGTAGTTGCCAGAATATGCACTGAGAAAAGCCAAGCAAGGCCCCTTTTATGCTACATGCCAGCAGTAAAATCTTCATGTGGCCTAATCCCACACCCATGCAGACATGTTCATTGAATGTGTTATCAGGCCATAAGATGTGTCCTTGAGGGGGTGTTTGCCCGGCCACAGCCTCCCTGATCCCTTCAACATGGCAGCTTGCTACACAAGAGGCTTTCCCCATAGTCTTTTCCCCCCATCATGCCATCAAGCATCTCGAGCCACTAATTGAACTTGGGTTACCTGGGCATAGTTAGGTCTTTATTCCTGTAAAGCATCAGAACGGTATGGATTGCACTACTATTATCTCTGACATATCATTATACAAGGTGAAAACCAGATATAGTAGTTGAAGCACAAAAGTAGTATTCATCTTTGAATAGCTACACCTGGCAGTTATAGTTTCATATGTACTAAGAGACACCAGTCTTAAAACACCAGGATTTGCAAGCAGAAACTTCGAGTGCTGTGGAATAAAAATACCTAAATCGATCTAATAGTAGTAGGAACAACATGACTAAAAAAAATAAATAAGTTAAGTATGTTTAAATATTCTTCCAGTACATGTAATCCCTCATGAAGTGCAGAAGGGTGCAATTCTAGGTACATTGCGAGTGCTATGAAGAACTAACTTCAAAGACTGAAGCAATAATTTTTGTAACTCTAATCGTACCCCTTACTCAGGAATGTTGTTCCTGCTATTATTAGATCTGTTTAGGTGTTAGAAACCCAAAACATTTGGAGAAATAAAAAAAGGAAAAGCTGGTAGACTGTTTTACTGATTCTTGTAACATAACTAACCCCAACATAACCATCTCTCATACCTTAGACTTATCCTTCGCCTTTTCTGTCAACTTTGACTGTCTGTATGTTAACTCACACATTACCGCTGCCTTGTGTGGTACGTACTAGGTATTTGCCACCCTCTCCATGAAGTAGTGTTTTCTCAAGTATAATTTAAAACTTTCTGCTTTCTAACTGCTACCTTTGTTTGCTTCTTCCCCTCTGTTTTTCATAGAAATCCCTTCAACCGTCACACTTGGCTTTTGTAAAGGGAAACTAGATGAAAGGTCTCCTGTGTTTTTTTTTTTCAGTTAACGAGGGCTGAGTCGCAGTGCCATTTCTCCTGTGGCATCATTGTAGCTTGATCTTCCCAATTGATGCAGATTTGTTCTGCTAATTTACCATGTGGTCTGTTACTTTTACTTTTGCTTGCACTCAGGTCAGAAGTGGAAGGTACATTTTGTTTTTCTTAAACTTCTAGTCAGGTGATACCATAAATTGTTTTTGAATTAGTAATTGTTTTCCTTGAAAAACAGCACAGTAATGGAAAATTTTGTAATTTGAGTATGTTGTCCAACATGGTTAGCATTCAGGACACGTTGCTCTCCGCTGTGTTGATGTGGTACATTTGGTGTATGAAAGAAGTATATGGTCATGTTCTAAGTGGCAGTATTTGATGGATGTGAGATTTCACAGTTTTGAATAAGCTTTGTGCAACAGGAGTTGTTTCCTAGACTCTGCCACATAACTGTTTGATTCTGCGCTGGGCCTTTTGCTCCCTGGATCACCTCTGAAAGTGATCTGCTATTAGTAAAGTGCTTTAGTGAATTTAAAAAATGAGAACTTGTTTTTCTTTATCCCTTTCAAGTCAAGTTTATACATGTTAATCCTGTGACATTTACTTGCAGCTTCAGTGTCCTACAGAGTTTGTCTTCATTAATTATAAGGTTGCCGTATGTATGAAATAGTCAGTACATTGCTTAAAGCAGTAAGGCTTTATTAGAGATTATGTTGAAATACTGCATTCTTGCACTACATGTGGCTTATTCTAGTTGAAAAGCAGAACAATTTCAGAGTATTCTCTGTCTCATATCGTCTAGTGAGAGGCGATCTCTGCTTAACTTACAAAGCCATGTCTGACCAGCTCGGTTACATCTAAAGAAATCCCAATCTCTCTGCACCACACGCCCCAATGATCTCAAACTCATTACCACAATCAACAGAACATGCTGGAGGGACGGGCTCATAACCCAGAGACTACCCATGCTCTGGAATAGACTTCCCATACATGTCAAGCAGAGCACCTCACTATCCTTCTTAAAGAGAAATCTTAATGAGTGGATGGGAAATAAAGTTCACCCCAGGGATCACTCCAGTGGCTGTACTTGATAGAGGCACTGGGAACTAATGACTGGTCGCACAATGCCAGGGCACTTCTACAGGCTAGGCTTGTAAAGGCCCCATGGCCATTAGCCTAGTATACACCTATACCTATTAACAAGTAGAAAATGGCTGTAGTGAGGTCAGTTGGGTGAGCTCACCTGGTAATAAATGTAGATAGAAAAGCTTTGTTATACTTCTAAATTCTGGTTGCCTTTATTTTGGCAAGGGTGGTTGGAATGAGAGTAAAAGTAAGAAAGGATGTGTGAGTGAGTGCGTGGTACTGTTAACCATTTCTTAAACATCCATTCTTACAGAGAACATATGCCAGGCAGAGAAGGCATTTTTGGATAAGTAGTGATATGGTGAGGTCAGAAATTTTCAAATTATAGATATAAAAGCCATATGTAGCCTACCACTGTAAAAGATATACGACCCCCATTCCCGAGTCAGGGTATGATTAGAAGAGTTTAGTCATTGTGACAGGATTGCAAAGTGGTGCTGTTTAAGAACATTGGCTTTTTTGCACATCATACAGACTGGCTTTTGATTACAATGCTGCTTTTCTACAAGACTTTGCATGCCAGTTGGAAAATTTGTCTTGCAGTGAAGTTCATTTTATAACAAATGTCTGTACCTCATCTTGGTAGCCTATGCCATAGGTGTACATTCACACATTTATACATTTTATACGGCTAGGCTTCTTGTGGTTCCTGTGATTACTTGACTAGTATTGTTCCAGTATGCCTTTCAAAACATAATAGGTAAAGATTGCTCTGAAATAATTGTGGAGGAAATAAGCTAAGGCTGGGAACCTTGAGGTTCTAGATGTTCTGATATGCATTTTAGAGCTATTTTGTTTCAAGCTTTTGATCCAGTGATGGACTGAACAAAAGTCATGACTAAGGAAATAAATACTGTCACTTCTTCCTTAGAAAAAAATAAGAAAGCTGACAAAATGGTAGTTCCAATAAACTTCAGAAAGAAATGTGTGTGAGAACATATAAATATATCTAGAAATAATGCCTGCTTCTGGAAATTTTACTTGCCTTGCACCCCCCCCCCCCCCAAAAAAAAAAAAAGAATCATCTTCTCTCTATCCCTCTGGTATTAGATTGGGAGGAAAGTGAAGGAACAAATGACTGCAGTTATAGATTCAAGTTGCTGCTGTCAAGACATACAGCATCCTCCCCACCCCTTCTCTCAAAAGACAAAACACCTTTTGTATACCCATTTTTATGTCAAACTGGGCTGAAAGTGAAAGAACAAAACAGAACACAGTAACATATTTCAACTTTTTGCTGTCATGTGCAGATGCATCACCTCCGATAGTCACCAGTTTATGGGTTTGATCTTAAAAAAAACTTTGAATGCATTCTAAGTAATAGTAAGCTATTCCAATTTGAAACCACAAAAACAGCTTGACAAAGGACTCCGTTTCTAAAATATCATGTACTAAATTTACTCTTGAACAAACGTCACCCATTCAGACATCAGTGGACTTCTTCAGACATAGTTGATTTATCATCTTCACTTTATTTTAAATAACCAACCCTGTCAAGCTTGACCATTTCCGTCCAGATCAAAATAACCCCTCCCACCTGTTGTTAAAGAAACATTCCATTGCATTACTGTAGTTGTAAGGCAGCCAAAAAGTCTTCAAGCAACTTGGAAACCAATCCATTAACCAATTAATACAAAAGTCAAAAAGAAAAACGGTACATAGTACATCAACCAATGGTTGTAAAAAGTGTATATGTGTAAATTTATAAATATAGTTTTTTTAAACATTAAAATAAGTTTAAAATAACCATTTTTTAAAAAAAAAGTTTTAAACCAATTAGAACCGTCAAGATAAGGCATTGACCATAAGTCATTTATACACTCACATTCCAGTGTCTGTTCAACAGATGTAATGTGATCCTATCTCGCCTACATTCTCTACAGATGGGTTCGGAGCCAATCCTCGGCTCCGACTCGGCCGCTATACAATAGAACGCAGTCTCTTATTGGCTGAGTTACCTCATATCCCAGGATGCACCACTACTGCTTCCCCAGATCTCGTTTGCCACTTCTCAAAGCATAGACGTGGTCTTGGACTTGGCTGAGCTAAGTATCTTTTAGTCAGAAATTTTTCTGTCTAAATTTTTGTCAAAATTACCCAAAAGCTGTTTTAACAGCTACCTTTTGTTGAGTGATTTGTGTATTGATATATTCTTGTGGTAAACTTGTGTTTGTTTTGTGGTAATTAACGGTCCCGTTTAAGTTAGAGGGGCCTAGCCCTATCCTAGACGTTTAAGTTAGAGCCTAGGCTGTTTTTATGTGGATTTTGTTTTTGGGCAGTGTGTTTTTTTTTTTTTTTTTTTTTTTGTTTAATATAGCCATGTCGAAGGAGCACAGACCATCAGGATTCAAAAAATGTTCTAAATGTAGCTATAAAATGTCCATTACGGACGACCATTCTTTATGTGTTTACTGTTTGGGCCCGAAACATCTCCAAGAATCCTGTAGCGTTTGCCACGCCTTTTCCTCTCGCGTCCTCCAAGAGAGGAAAAATAAGTTGATTTTGAAAGGGCTTATTACCCCTTCCTTTGAGGAAGCCCTATCTTCTTCTTCTTCTTCACCTTTGAGGAAGAAAAAATCTTCGGCTCCGACCAGCCCGTCGGATCCGGCAGCAAAAAAGTCACGGCGGGCTTCTCCATCGGCTCCACGGACGTCGGAGCCGAGGTCGGAATGGTCTGCCTCGATGTCTCCAGCTTCGACTCCTCTGGCTTCGGAGTCGAGAGATCGGGCGTCGAGAGGCGAGTCATCTCCATCGGCTCCACTGCCTTCGGAGCCGATGGGGGTCGCCCGCTCAGACTCTTCCCCTTCGGTGCCGAAATTGCAGTGGTAGTGGAATCTCCCTCGGCGCCGATACTTCTCGAACCTATACGGAGCCGGTCCCCCAGTCTTTCGGAGCCGGCGGAGAAGTCGACTCGGACCCGGTCGGTCTCTTCTCGGTCGTCGAGGATGTCCGATTTGGATTTAGACAGGGTGCTTCAAAGACTTTTTCAGTCTCCAGTTTTTGCAAAGTTGATCTCGGCTCCAGCCCAGTCGGCTCCGGAGCCGATCCCCCATTCTGTTATCTCGATTTCTCTTCCAACAGTCTCGGCGCCGTTGGAGTCGGTGTTGGTGGAGCTGGTAGAGGTTATCGGGTGGGTTCCGACCCTAACTCCAACCCCGTCCTTTGGGTCGGGGTTCGGTACGTGGACCTCCTCTGTCGGCCCCGGGGGGGACGCTTCGGGACCGATCCTTTCGGTTCCGAGCCTCCCTCTCGGTGCGTCGGCTGCGGGGGTTCCGACTGCTGTTGTGGCCTCGGGGGTTGAACCATCCCAGGACTCTGGGGGTCCTGCCTTCGAGGCCATGAGGAGTGCCTTGGCCAAATCCTCTGTGGCCACTTCTACCATTTCACCACCACCTTCCCTTGGCATGGAGACTGGCGTCTTTGCAATCCCCCTGTCTCACGACAGCGGAGCCCCTGGGCCTGAGGTTACCCCCATTGGGGGTTCCCTTCTTCCTGGAGGTCCCTCCGGAACGCTTTTGGAGGAACCTCCGAGGAAGAAACAGTGCAAGAGGAAACACGTCTACTCCCCTGATGAGTCTCTCACCTCGGATACCGACCTCGATGATGCGGAGGGGTCCCCCAAGTAGTCCTCGGATGATGTCTCCTTTGCAGACATCTTGGAGATCCTTAAGCAACGAGGCGACTGGCAGTCCAAACCCCCTTCTGCTGAGGAGTCGGTTTTCCTCAAGGCCTTCGGGGCTCAGCCCTCCGCCTCCTGGGTGTCTCCGCCCTTCGATGAGCTTCTGGATTTGATCTCTCGAAGGGCGTGGGAACACCCGGATTCTGTTGAACCGGTGCCAGCTCACCCCAATAAATTTCTTTCGGCTCCCCCGGATAAGGACTTTCTCTCGAAAGGCGTGGCTGTAGATGCCATGGTGGTGGCATCTGCCACCCAGCAAGATGTGGCAGAGGCTTCAACGTCCGTCCATCCTCCTAATAAAGAGTCTAGGAGCATGGATCGGTACGGCAAGCGTACCCTTTCTTCAGCGGCCTTTACATTAAGGTCTCTGAACTACTTGACACATTTCACCAGACTGCAGAGGGATCTGATCAAGGAGCTTTCGGATACCCTCACTGGTAACTTACCTGAGCAGTTGGCCCAGACGGTTAACTCACAGTTGGCTACCCTGTCCTCATTATCTAACTCGTCCATGAGGCTCATTTCTTATGCAGCCGAAGGAGCGAGCAGAGCGGCTGGAACAGGTGTTGCTCTACGGAGACAAGCCTGGCTACGCCTGTGTCACTTTGCGGAGGCCTTTAAGTCTTCATTTGCCGACGCCCCCTTTGATGGGTCCTCATTGTTTGGACCCAAGGTAAAGGACACATTGACTCGCTGCGAACAGGAGGGTAAGACTTTAACTGCAGTAGGGGCCCGGTTTTCCACTCCCTTCAGACCTTACCCCAAGGCTCGAAGAGGGGGGAAAATGTGGTTCCGCAGCAGAGCGATTCCCCTTCCAGAGGCAGAGGAGGGGGAAATTTTTCAGGGAGACGCCGTCCCAGAGGCGGCGGAGGCCCCCGCAACACTGGAGACCGCGAGTCCTTTCGTGGCTCCTCCTTCCAGCATCCCTGAAGGAGTACCCGAATGTGCAGCTCCGGAGCCAGTCGGGGGTCGTTTTTCGAGACACCTAAAGGCCTGGGAAAATATCACTCGGGACAAATGGGTGCTTCGAATCCTCGCCGGAGGTTACTCCATTCCCTTTTCTCAACCCCCCCCCCCACCAGTCCAAAGAATCCCGGAACCACCACCCAGTCAACGGGATCATTCAGCCAGCGAAATATCAAAGCTGCTTCAAAAAGGGGTCATCCAACCTGTCCCCGCAGACCAGGCCGGATCAGGGACTTACTCAAGTTTCTTTTTGGTGCCAAAAAAGACCGGGGACTTGACCCATTTTGGATCTCAGCAAATTAAACCGATTTGTAAAAAAGTCCAAATTCCGGATGCTCACTTTGCAATCCATTCTCCCGCTTTTGGAGAAAGGTGTTTGGATGTGCTCCATAGATCTCAAAGACGCCTACTATCACATTCTGATAGATCAGGTGTCGAGGAGACACTTACGCTTCAGCCTAGGAGACAGTCATTTCCAGTTCCGAGCACTGCCCTTTGGTCTCACCACAGCCCCCAGGGTGTTCACCAAATGTTTGGCAGTGGTGACTGCTCACCTGAGAAGTCTAGGATTCCAGGTGTTTCCATACCTAGACGACTGGCTCCTAACTGCCACCTCCAGGCATCTACTCTTGGAAAATCTAGCAGCCACTATAACACTAGGCATCTCCTTAGGAATCACCTTCAATTGGTCAAAATCTGTATTGCTGCCATCTCAGCGTATTCTGTTTATTGGTGCAGAAATAGACTCAAGGCAGATGCGAGTCTATCTCCCTGCAGAAAGGATAGCAACGCTCCAGTTTCAGGTTCAGGCATTGCTCCTCAGACGTCGTGCTCCAGCGAGAATGGTCCTGCAACTGTTGGGCTCCATGGCAGCCACCATTCTTCTGGTCCCCTTTGCAAGGTTGCACATGAGGATACTCCAGTGGCTCCTTTCAGTCCAGTGGTCTTATCAAGACCTTCCCCTCAGTCACCACATATTGATCACAGAGACGTGCAAACAGGATCTTCGTTGGTGGCTTCTTTCCTCCAACCTGAATCTGGGGCGACCCTTCGTTCCCCCACTCCCCTCTGCCACGTTGACTACGGACGCCTCCCAGACAGGGTGGGGGGGACATTATCTGGACAGGTCGGTCCAAGGCATGTGGCACTCCGACGAGAGTCTTCTCCACATCAATATCCTGGAGATGAGGGCGGTGCTTTTAGCGTTACAAGCGCTGCACGATCACCTTCCCCAGGGTACAATTGACATTCAGTCCGACAACATGTCGGTAGTCTGGTACTTAAACAAGCAAGGAGGAACCAGGTCCTACCCCCTTTGCAGAGAAGCCATGAAGGTATGGGACTGGGCGATTGCTACCAAGCGTTTCCTAGTGGCAACACACATTCCGGGGAAATCCAACGTGATAGCCGACAGACTGAGCAGAACTATTCTCTCCCCTCACGAGTGGTCCTTGAACGACAGAGTGGTAGCGCAGATTTTCACGAGATGGGGAGTTCCTTGTTGCGATCTCTTCGCAAGTCCCCTCAACGCGAAATGCCAGCACTTCTTCACTCTCACCCCAGTTCCGGGGGAGATCCCCAAGGACGCTCTAGTCCACGTTTGGCCCCCTGGTCTGCTATACGCCTTTCCACCGGTTCCCCTTCTCCCCAAGGTGATTCAGAAGGCGATTCGCTTGGGAAGCAAAATGATACTAATTGCCCCATACTGGCCTCGTCAAGTCTGGTTCCCCTTTCTTCACAAATATGCATTGGAGGGTCCCTGGTTCCTGGACCAAGTTCCGAACCTTTTGACGCATCAGTCAGGACAGCTCCATCAGTCCCTCCATTCATTGAAGTTAGCTTGGCTACTCCTCTTCCAACCATAGTTAGGAGCCATTCTTTCACCCTTGAAGTCATGCATATTTTGTCTTCGGCCCACAAGACTTCTACTAAAAAGATATATAGCAATAAATGGAAGAGGTTTGCTATTTGGGCCCAACTCCGAGGATTAGACCCCATGACTGCCTCGGTGTCAGAGGTACTGAAGTTTTTAGCTTCCCTATTCAACCAAGGTTGCTCAGTGTCTACCATCAAAGTGCAATTGGCGTCTATTTCCAATTTTCATGAGAGCGTAGAACCACCTTTAATGAGCAACAAGTTGTGCAAAGCCTTTATTAAAGGAGCTTGGCTTCTACGACCCCCTATAATATCTCAACCTGCACCTCCGTGGGACCTTAACGTGGTGTTAGGTGCATTAACCTCATCTCCCTTTGAGCCGGCAGCAACCTGTGATCTGAAATTTCTTTCTTGGAAGACTGCTCTTCTAGTTGCTATTACATCAGCCAGGCGAGTTTCAGAACTTCAAGCCCTATGTGTCAAACCACCATACCTGGTATTTCACAAGGATAGAGTATCTCTTAGACCAAACCCATCTTTTATACCAAAGGTTTGTTCTAACTTTTGTTAACAACAATCACTGGAACTACCGGTCTTCTTCCCTAAGTATTCGAACAGAGCTGAATATACCTTTCACAGCTTGGATGTACAAGGACAATTACGTTTCTATTTGGATAGAACACCCCAAGCACGGAAATCAGATCAGCTGTTTGTGTCCTTTTCGGATAGTAAATTGGGCAAAGCCGTCACAAAAGTCACTATTGCCAAGTGGATCAGGGACTGCATCAATCATATTTATCTCAGTGAAAGCTCATTCTACTAGGGCTATGGCCACTTCGGCAGCCTTTCATTCCAAGCTCTCTATTAGTGACATTTGTGCGGCTGCTACGTGGTCTTCTTCACACAGCTTTATTTCTCACTACAAATTGGATATGGCATCTAGGGGTCGAGCTTCCTTCGGTTCCACGGTTCTCATGAGTTTTCCAGTGAGCCACCCAGGAATTAGGTGCTAGGGACGCTGTCCCATCTGTAGAGAATGTAGGCGAGATAGGATCACATTACATCTTTTAGTTATGTACTTACCATAACTTTAGATGTATGGGATCCATCTCGCCTACATTCCTAATAACCCACCCTCCTTCCCCCTGCCTCGTAGACCAGGAGAGACCGGACGATCCGAAATTGAACTTCTTTCCTCTCTTGAAAGACCTGAGAATGTTATAACAATAGTCTGTTTCTGTGAGCATGTGTGTGGACAAACAAGATCTGGGGAAGCAGTAGTGGTGCATCCTGGGATATGAGGTAACTCAGCCAATAAGAGACTGCGTTCTATTGTATAGCGGCCGAGTCGGAGCCGAGGATCTGCTCCGAACCCATCTGTAGAGAATGTAGGCGAGATGGATCCCATACATCTAAAGTTATGGTAAGTACATAACTAAAAGTTTTTTTTCAAGCCCACCATATGTATAAAAAGGAAGAAGGCACCAATGAATAAATACATGCCCTAGGGACATAGGGGAAAATATATAAAATTATAATTTATTTTACTTTATAACTTGATCAATAAGTGAATTATTGAATAATTAACCATCAAAAATATATATGCACATAGGAGCAAGTTTGTCCATATGTTCATGCCTGACACCCCAAGGTCATTTAGTGTGGGCAGTCAATTTCAATAAAATGGAAAAATACTCATTTATCATTGGCCAAGTATAGGAGTTAAGCACCACTTACCAGGAAATTCACTTACGACTGATGGGCTTGGTGAACTGAATCCTCCACCCGAAGAGGCACCTAGGATACCAGACACCTCCCCCATTGCTGGAGGGGAGGAATGGATTATTAATCAAAGGCTATTATAATGGTTAGCTATACTGGTGAGGTGCACTCAGGCTGGAGGGGGTGTTCCAGTTTTTATCATCAACCCAGAGAAATCCTTTTGGCATGGGGTTAAGAGGTGGTAATCCAACATTAACTGATTTCCAGCGGAATCAATATGAAACTCCAGTTTTAAAGGATTGGCTGAATAAAGGATTCCAACTCCGGAATCACGAGCAAGGAAATGGAGATGAGACTAACTTACTAAACGATAGACTGAAACAATTTGACTGCAAGTTACTGAAGTTATAACTAGAAAATAGTTACCTCCTCTAGTGTATTAAGAGTAGGCTTATTCCTAAAGGGTTATGCATATGGTGTTACCCTACAGGCATAGAACTGAATTCGCCCTTGCATTTGGAATTGTTGCAGTTATTTGACAAGTATGGGTGTGAATATTTAGGTGATCATGAAGCATAATATGAAGCATTTTTTTGAATGACTCCTTTCCTAAATTTTCTTTTCCCTTTCTTGTACTGTTTTATGTTTTAATATATTCATTATTCTTTGCTTTTTGTGATTTTATATATTTTCTAGCTAAATCTGAATTATATACTGGTATGTTATTTTCCATTTTCTAGTTAATCTTCTAATATGTACATTTTCTTGCATATTTTGTAGTGCGAGTATCCTAAATGTTTTTTGTGGAGATTTTCTCCCCGGGCCTGTGCTGAAAAAGGGCACATGCCCATTCGGACTATCCCAGTCAACAAATGTCAAATAAATAATAATAAACAAATAGAGACATTGTCACAGGAATTTGGACAATGAAATCAAACCAGATTTTCTCTGAGTATAAATATGATTATTTGAGGATATTTAACAACTTTGATAGGCACTTGGGACACCTTACAACAAAGGAAATTGAAAAAATTGGAAAGAGACTGGGTGGAGTATACTAAAGGGATAGCATACCCCCATCCCTGTGTGTCACAAACATGGGGGGAAAACTGTGTAGTTCACAGGGCCCAAATCGAAGCAATAGTAGTATTAGGCACCAGGAACCCGGCCGTTATGTGGCCGTTTTATAGTCCAACTCATCCAATGTGGTAATTGAAAATGTGGGATAACAGAATAACTACCCCCGTTACGTAGGTCTGCAAGGATTAAAGAGAGACAACACAGGCAGGACCATCAAAACCATTCTAACCGACAGGTTTTTTACACAGTTTTGAGGGGGAATCAATGGAAGGGGAGGAATTCGGGACCCCATCCCCTCAACCGCAATTGAACATGTCACAATTAGAAGGTTTGAGTGGATCTAGAACAGGTGAAATGAATGAAGAAGCTGGGGGTGTCAATACAGAATAGCCCCGCATTTTAAAATTTTAACAAATTGTGAGGGTGATTTTAAAATTTACAATTTTTCGGGGATTGAAATTAATGAAACCATAGCCAGTGTACTGAGTAGGGGTCTTACTCTCATACCCTCTAAGGTGGCTGAACTTGTCACACCTTGTTCAATCTAAAGTTATAGCTGAGGAAACTTAACTTTAGACTTGTGTTCAGGGAACCTGGTGGAGTTTCCTATGACTTTTCCATACCTAGTACTTTCAGCCCACCCCTCCAACCAACACAGGATTTATATGAGAAGATTTGCAAATTGGATGTTAGAAATTGGTTTGCAAATAAGAAACATAGGAACTCTTCCAATAATTTGAATAAGGAAGAATGGGGTCTATTAAACTACCTCTGTGAACAGAATATCTGAATAATGAAACAAGACAAGGTGGGGGGTGGCCTGGTGGTAATGGACATCAAGCAGTATGAAAACAAGATGGAGAGGATTTTGGAGATTGATATCTAGGAATGGGTTTCGATGAATAAAATGAATAGAGCATACAGGAGGGGTACTTCATAGAAGATTTGTTTATTGAGAACAGGATTGACCTTGATGTGTATACATTTTTGAATATGCTTGCTCCAGTTACTCCAGTTATATTTGGAGTCCCCAGAAATCCATAAGGATTTGATGGATCCTTCCATGCACCGTATTGTGGCTGGGAGGAGTTCTATCAAATACCCCTGTACTAAATTTTGGACTCCAAGTTAGAGTTTTTTTGAGTAACAAAGTACAGATTTGTAAAGACCCTTGGAGTTTTCTTGGCATGATTAGTAATTTACCCTTTAATGCAAGTGATATATTTTTGAGTAGAGATGTGAAGGACCTCTACAGTGTTATACACCAAGAAATTGGAATCCAGTGGGTAACAGAATTTTTATATGGGAAATGGGCGAAATAAGGCAATATTTTGTATGAAGACTTTCTAGTTTTGAGTAACAACTTTTTATACTGTGGGGGTAACTACTACTTACAAAAAGCAGGGGTTGCAACAGGGTCCCCACGCAGAGGAACATTTGCAAATATAGTACTGGCTCAATTAGAGCATAAATATATCTTTAATGAAACATCGGTCAGTGACCAGATTAGATTTTATGTACGTTTTTTGGGCGATATCTTTATTTTGTGGAAGGATGGGGTTGAATAGTATCAGTACTTTAATTGATTATATTAATTCTTCAACTAACTTCCTCGTATTTACCCACAAAATGGGTATGGAATGGGTAGCATACTTTGATGTTTTACTTGAAAAAGACAGGGAAGCTCAAGTGTTTACTGCCAAGATTTTTAGGAAGAAACCATATTCAAATACGTTTCTCCATTTTGATCCCATCTCCACCACCAAAACAGATCTTTTATGGGACAACTGGTCAGGGTTGCTAGGATGGTCACAACGGAAGGGGAATTTTGGGAAGAATGTAGGATTATGAAGAAAATGTTTTTGAAAAGTGGTAACCTTCAGGCCCTGGTGGATAAGCTGTCAAATGAGGTACAAAGAGGGAGTCAAGTTTATATGTTCCTATTTTAAGAGAGGCAAAAGATAAAAATGTTAACCCTGAAAATGAGGCTCAGAATATGACCCGTGACTCAAAGGATAACCAGATAAGTACTGTTTTCACTACAAATTTAATAACTACTTACAGCAGTGACTGTAGATGGCTGTGGTGGGTTTTGAACAAGAATTGGGCCATCCTAGAGGAATATGCTTCCCTGAGAGAGAAGGTTGGAGCTGGGGCCAAACATCACATTTAGGAGAGGCACTTTAATCCTTGGATGTATCCAAAATTTCTTTTAAGTTCAAGTAAGGCAAAAACCTATAAAATGAAGAAGTGCAGATTTTGCCCCTAATGTAAATATGTACAGTTGGGGGAAGGTTTTATAATTAGATGGATATATTGTAAATTGAGGGGTACATTTGATTGCAACACAAGGGTGCAGTTTTAGCCTTGTTCCAGTCTTGCCCATGCTTTTACATAGGTAAAACCGAACGCAAGATGAATGAGAGAATATATGAGCACAAGTATAATGTTAGAAAGGGGAATACTCACAGTGCATTGGCTAAACACGTTTTGGCTAACGAAGGTCACTCCTTCAGATATACTGTAATAGAGGCTGTTGAGAAAGAATATAAAGATGGGCCATGGGCATTACAGCTTGACAAAAGGGAGCTTTCCTGGCAAGTGTTGCTTAATGCCTATATTTGGCTGGGGATAAATGAGTATTGTTCTATTAGCTGTTTATTGAAATTGAGGGCCCTCACTAGATGACATTAGGGGTGTCTATTAAATGAGGCATGAACATGTGGACAAACGTGTGTATGTGTGGATATATACATTTCCTACATATTATAATTTTTTTTCTATGTCCCTAGGGTATGTATTTATTTATTCACTGGTGCCTTTTTTATACTTATGGTGGGCATGAAAAAAACTGTTGAATAGATACTTGGAATGTGGGTGTATAAATGGCTGTTGGTGCCTTGTCAAATATGATTGATGGTTCCAAATGTTTTAAAACTTTTTTAAAAGGATTATTTTAAACTATTTTAACATTTAAAAATCATATGTTTATGATTTATACATATGCAGTTTTTTTAAACTTTGACGTGCTGTTTTTTCTTTTTAACTTTTTGTATTAATTGGCTAATGGATTGGTTTTAAAGTTGCTTGAATACTTTTTGTTTGCCTTACAACAACAGTAAACCAATGGAATGTTTCCTTAACAATGGGTGGGAGCGGTTGTATTATATTATTTTGGACAGAAATGGTCAAACTTGAGTGGGTTATTTAGGTTATTAAGGAGGATAAATCAACTGTCTGAAGAATCCCATTGATGTTTGAATGGACAAAAGCGCTAACTTTTAATGTTTGTTCAAGAATAAATTTAGTACATGATATTTTAGTAGCCAAGTCCTTCGAGCTTTTTGTGGTTTCTGGTTTGTGTACCTTTGTCTTCTTTTTGAACCTATCCCATCTTGTTGCTTCTAGACAGTACACTTCCCAGGTTTGATGGTGAGAAAAATAAAAAAAAAAATAAGGACCAAACTGTCCCCAGCCTCTGTTCAAAGTGTAGTGATCATCTGTGCATTTTTCCAAGCAGGGCTGGTTTTAGACTAGGTGGGGTCCAGGGCAAAGTTCCCTTCTGTTTCTTTGTCAAAATCCATTTATACAGCCTGGAGGGTTAGGGCCACCAGGGTCTCCAGATGCTCTGAGGCCTAGATGTTCTACGATGCATTTTATACCTTAGTTCTGAAAGATAATGACTTGTTTTACGGCTGCCCATTAATGTTATTTGGTCACTTGCATAAAGGCAAATTGGAGAAATGCCATTTCACTTGTATTGTGTCTTTGGAGTTTTGGAGGAAATTGGCAGAGCACATGGATAATCCCACATGTAGACATGGAGGATTTGGAGATTCCACACAGAAGCCACAACCAAGAACTCAACCAGGGAGTCAAGTGCTTTTGAGATAGTTATGCTATTGGCTGTGCCAGTGGTCCTTTGCTTTCATACACGTCCTGCCCAGACCACCAACAATAGTAAATTGCTGTTTACAGTCTCAGTGTTTGATTGTAATGAAAAGTGGAAAAAATATGTCTAGCATGTTGCTCTTAAATACAGTGCAGTATCTCAATGTGCACACATATAGGAGCATAAACCATAGCAATGATTTTTTTCACACCAATCTCAGGAAATGCAATATATTGTGTGACAGTTCTTCTCCCTGACTGTATTTAAGCATGTTCAAACAGCAATGGTAAATCGCTTTTATGCACAGACATACTCTGTATCCATCAGTTACGCACCTGCTATTGACTGTGTACAGTTTAAATGCCTGACTGTGATAAAAATGGCAACAGCAAAGCATTCCAACTTGCTTTATGCACACTAGTCCTGCAAATCAAATTAATGCCAGTGTATTTGGTAGCTGGCATAGAGGATTAAGGCTATAAGCTATTAACAAGCAAGCTGTTTTCTGTAGTTAAAGGTGTGATGTCCCCTCTCTGGGGCAGTAGTCAAGGAGCCTGAATCCTCCGTACTAACACTGGAGAGGGACATTCACTTGGAACAAAAATACACACAATATTTCCAGATGCAGCTCTCTGTATTAAGCACAGTTTCCTTTAAGAGGACACAGGGAATGCGCTTGGTCTGGGGTCTGGATTTCTCTCAGTCTCCCTCCAGGTCCCCAGTAAGACTCCCCACTGGCACAGCTATAGAGTTGAGTCCTCAGCTGAGTGTTCAAGCCAAGTCTTCCAGCACTCTCTCTCTGAAACCAGTGTTTCATGTCCCTGCTCCAAGCAGCTGATGACACACACACTCCTTGAGGTGCCCGGACTATAAGGTAGTTACTGCCACCAGAAACTCCAAAGACAGCTCCTCTAAGGCTTTTACAAGGGTACCCATTTATACTGAGTGAAAGTAATATTCGTACAAATGGTAGTGTTTTGACCAGTATAGTAAGGCTTTCAGGAGTGGCCACAGAGTCATCAAATAGATATGAGTACTCTCAAGGGTTAAAATATTCTCTAAAGGACCAGCCACAATGAAATGTTTAAATATATGTAATAATAAAAGAACATGAAAATACTAAATATCAATGTACAATAAACACTATAGTTTCAGTTGCAGGAAATGTTAAAATAACACAAATTAATAGATTCACACAGATGCAGAAAAACCGTACTGAATTAATTAATTCCAGAGTAGCTCAAGAAATACTGACTGCTTACTTCCACCATAGGATGCAACCTAAGCTCTTTTTCAGATAATCCATTTGTAATGCCATGCAGAAAACAAATGTTAAATAACTAACTATAAGAGTTAGACTAATGGTGTAAATGCAAAAGTTGTTCAGTAGACTGATCTTTCCAACGTTGTTTATGTTGATAGTATGCATGTAAGTCATTGTTAAATATTTGCCAAGGAATGCTAATGTTATGCATATTTTTTACCTTTTTGGTAAAACAAATCACAATATCTTGGTGAGCGTTCCATGTATACCCATTAAATTTGTGTGAATGTAAGCTTTAAAAGGAAACCTTAACCATTACTTTGTGATGCTCCTTTACTTTGTGATGCTTCTTTACTGTGAGATCTTTTCAAAAATGTTTAATATTATAATCCTCATAATTTGGCAATTAAAGCATAATATCTCATTCACCTGAAACAGAGACTGCATATTAGTGTAAAAGTTGTGGCTCAGTGTCAGCTTCAAAATGGTACATCATGTGTGTCATCACCATGCTGCCTTTCAGAAATCTAGGCATAATAATGAGAAACATCCTAATTTCCATAATACGACAAATAAGCTGAGTATTTGATTTCTGTCCTTGTCATAGATGAGCTTTTTTTTTTTTTTTTTTTTTTTTTTTTGGCAGAAATTTTGTTTTGCTGTTTAATATTACACTTCACCCCTGACCTTGCCTTACTTCCTTGCACACACGTTCATGGAAATATGCAAAGCTGTTTGCTTGTAGGATTATGAAAATTAATAATCTGGGATAGCTGTCCGTGTATGATACTTACATTTCATATTCTTACATAAAATTGTACATTTTGATGGTGGCTTCAAATTGATACCTCACTCACCACCTTGCCATCTTCCCTAGCAGAGTTATTAACCAATATTATGAGAAAATACAATTTTCATAACCACCTGAGTTATAAGCAAACTGTATCTATACACGTGTACAGCATACAGATACAGTTCTTTTACCATTTTGTAAGTACTAATACCGTTTTCAAAATTAGGTCTTACTTAGCATGTGGACATGTTCTCCAGCAAAGTTATTTACCTAAATATGAAAAACTCTATTAAATTCTATATTTTTTTACTTACTGTAGTGGTCCTACTTGGTCATGGTTGTTTTCCATCTTTTGTCACTAGATGCATGTTACCAGTATATCATACATTGCTGCCATCACTCCATTGTGCAGATCAGTCAAGAACGGGTCAGTGCCAAATTCGTTTAGGTGAACTCCATCACTTCTGAAAAGGTAAAACGTCTTCTGCAGTGATGCTGTTATGGCTGATTGTTGATCTGCAGACTCTGTGCATCAAGTCATACATGAACCCATTCTGTAATCATGTGGCCTTGTGCGCTGCCCATTGGGTGTTTACATTTCTCCAGCTCTGGTGAGGAATTATGCCAGACCACACAAAATGACAGCGTGGCCACCACAACTGAATGTATTCAAAAATCGCCTTGATTTGAAAGCTCAGATTTCCAAGTGGATGAGTGATGACATTGTTCCCTCCAATGTGCAACACAAGAATTTCAGGCTCTGAGTAGATGGAAAACTTCTCTTCCAGCAAGAGCCCATTCCAGTGCATACCTCTTCTTGCAATCCAGTGTACCTTCACACTAGATGTGGGGAAGCTCAGGTTGTAGTATTTCTCACTTTTTTATGGAGGCATGGCTGGCAGCCCAGTGTATGTAGGAATGGCCACACACCCACACTCACTTGCTACTCCCCTGATCTGGAAGCCATGTCACTGTTATAAGATTGAACACCTGCACAGGGAAGAAATGCAAATAGGTCACTGGTGATGTTTGAGAGATTTATTGGATTACTACATATGTATGTATATAATATGCATTACCTTGTTTGCCACTTCGAATCGTCCCTCCTAGCCACAGTGGCGTTATTCATTTAATAAGGTATTCTCTTGATAAGGTTCATTATTTACTTTAACTGAAGGGAGGGATAGTGACAGGAGAGCTACACAAAGAGTACACGAGAAAAGAAAAAGACTTGCCTAGACTTTTTTGCATGTTTCCTTTCAGGAACAGGAAGTGGCATCCTTGAAACCATGCGTATCCAGGAAGCAGGACAATGGGACTGAGCTAAGGAGTGTCCAAGTTTCCCACTGTGATCCTGGATGATCCTAAGATTTATGGTGTTTAGATATGACTCCCACTGACACACACACACACACACACACACACACTGACACACACGCAGTATCAGAATGGCAGTAGGCACAAATGACTGCGAACAGTCACATTCTTGCCCTAGCCATAGTACTGCATGAATGGATACTGACAAGGGGCTATATAAAGAGAAAAAGCAGGGTAAGGACCACCACCCCACTAATGAACCCTGGACAGGCATGGGGCTTCAGTGGCACTCGAGGGCATCTGAAGTGTCCCATACCTGTGCTAGGTAATTGTATAACCACAGAGGAGACCACCTTCTGTATCTTACAATAGTAACAATGGTAAAAATGAGAGAAAGAAACTTGGAAGGGGGGCTTGAGCATGACTCCACATAGATAGGAACCACAATCTGGCATGTGCATTCATCAGTGTGATAACGACTTCAGTATTGTGAATAACCGTGGCAGCTGCTGAGATTTTTACCTGACAAGTGATAATGGCTCAGTGTTGTGCTGTAACAACACATATATTGTAAATTAATAATATGGTAATGACTTGCATTTCATTACTGCAAGTTTCTGCATGCTCAGACAAAGGTGATAATTGCTGCACATTAACTGTTGAGAAGACCTTCATTACATTCCTGGTGCAGGTGTAATGTAAAACTGGGGGGCTAGATTCAGTAAAGCCTACACCAAGTGTACACTGATCTGAGGGAACAGACAACACCAAAATAACTTGCACCTTCTTCCTCCTAATTTTAGTTTCCTGCTGATATTCTTGTAGCTTTAAATAATGACAGGGATTTGTAAAGGTTACCACAAAGTATAGACTATATGCACACTTAATGTAATCTTTCTTAGTGACGAGAAAGCCCAAAAAATATGATTACGATTTTATTGAATACATATCATGTACGCTTAGTGTAGGCTTTATTGAATTTGACCCCGAGGCATTACTATCTGTTAGGAAAAGAGCAGGGTAATTCAGTAAAAGTAATATAACCATACCTCTCACCCTCTTGGAGCAAGAAATCTGGATAAAGACGTAAATAACAGGAGCAAAGACCCAAAAATAGGGGCAGTTTTTAAATATTGTTCTTAAAACATAGTTGATAGAATAACAGGTTTTGCATTAGCATGATAACTATAAAAGAATGTAAGGAGTGGGAGAAGTTAGATATGAGGGGGATGTAACCAAGATGTACAAAGATAAAAGCACTTTCAAGAATATACCGATTGAACTATAAGCCACTCGGGAAGACATATTGGAAAAGCTTACTGAATTACAGGACAGAGCTAGGAATGAAGATTTACATTTTGTAAATATTCCCAAGGGGCAGGAGGGAAAGGACTGCTTGGGCTTAATGAGAAACTAACTGGGTGAGTGGTTAGTACTGCCAGAGAATGATATACCTGGACAAGGGTGCACAGTACTTGTATTCTATCTCAAGGTAAAAGTGCTGCACCAAAACCAGTTTATGGATAAATGTCAAATGTATCTGCTGAATGAAGAATTACTTTCTTTGCTATGGAAAAAAAGGCAGACAGTTGTTGATTGGGAAGGAGAAGGCACATAGTTACAGGGTGGGAGAGGTTTTACATTAAGCTGTTCCACTTATTCAGAAGAAAGATGGAGGAAAACCAGCAGAATATACAAAAGAATACACCAAGTATCCAGAACATGGTACCCAGTGAGAGGGTGCCAGTGAATACACAGCCCACAAACGACTTAATGGACATAATTACTGGAACTACTATGGAGGCAGACCTCACCGATACAAAGTATCAGTGCTACATATTGAATTAACAAATTTATCTCATTTACTCATTCAACCGAGTACAGTGAGATCATATTTTGACTTCAAACACTTCTACCAGTCCCATCTGTTCAGCTCTATCCCAGTCTAGTGTCACTAGCTCATTCTACTCAATAGAGAGAGAACATTTGTGAAGGGCAAGCCACTTAGGCCCTTAATTTTGAATTCTCTTCTGTTTCTCCTTTCTCCCTTTCCACATTCCAAAAAAAAAAAAAATTCTAAGCTTGTTTCTTGCCTTTCCTGTAACTAGTCTAGTCTAGTCCAGATACAGATTAGCTGTATCCAGGACTGTTAGTAAACTTCTGAGACCCCAAAGCCTTTCTGTGTTGGAGGGAAGCCTTCTAGCTCATCAGTGGGAGTGGTAAGCACTAGGTAGCCTATCTACCACAAGATCCAGCTACAGATTCTTAGTTTTACCACTTGAATTTGCTTATTCGTGCTCAGCACTTGTTCAGAACTTAACACTAAATAAATAAGCTACAAATCAAAACAGCACTCAACCTTCCTCTTTAACTAGAGGAAAACCGTTTCTGTACTTGCATTCCTCACTTGCTTAGAGAAAAACAGCTCTTATACTCGCTTTCCTCACTTGTCTAGAGAAAAGTAGTTTTTTATTCAGGCTTGTCCAAGGGTCAGCTCCCAGTGTTCTCTCCTGTCTGTCGAATCTGGGCATCGTGGGGCACAGACAACCCTCTCCTCCTACCACCCAACACCACAACCTGTGAGAGATGCACTTATCTAGCCAAACTGGAGGTAAAGCTCTCTCCAACGAAGACTGAACTTGACAGTCCAGAGGAGAAGGTAAACACTTCCGCCACACCACACTCATCACATAGTCCCACTAAACCTACACCACCAAAATCCACACATAGAAACACACAAACATTCGCAGTGGCTCTCAATAATAATCTGCTCAAGCAACAGAGACCTCCAAAGCAGAAATGCAAACTACCTCCACCCCCCCCCCAACACAACCCAAGTGACACATAGCCCACAGACTCAGTGTGCCAATAAACCACAGCCCATAAGGCAAAACAACGTACCCAACACACTAGTCATAGGTGACTCTATAGTCGGGCACACTGATGTCCCACTCACCAGGCTAAACAAAGAGGTTAATGTCAGCTGCTTGTCTGGTGCCAGGATCTGCCACACGCACTCAGATCACTCCACAACAAGTACAAATATGACTCTGTCATTGTCGATGTTGGTGTGTACGACCTGAGACGTACCTCCCTGGACTACATGAAAACAGATATGGAAGAGCTCTCCGATCTTGTAGCTCAGGCAGGTATGACCCTAGCCCTGAGTAGCATCCTGCTATTGCCCAGAATGACACAGCAGTACAAGGACAAAATGACTGACTTCAGTTGGCTAAGCTTCTGGTGTCATTCTAAGGGGATCCAGTATCGGTCTGCCTGGGACGACATGGTCGACGGACTATGATGCTTTGCCAGAGATGGCATGTACCTGTCGCCCCTGGGATTCCGGATACTGGCTAAGGGTCTTTCCACCCCTATAGTGCCTTTTTTAGGCAAGGTTCAAATGACAAATTCACCACCGTAGAACAGGCAAGCAAAAACTGAGGGTAATGCTATTCAATGCTAGAAGTCTAAATTTCAAAATGCACTCACTCGAGGCACTTCTTAAAATGGAGAACATTGATATCTGTCCAGTGACTGAGACCTGGTTCAAGGCACTAAAGAGCACCCCTGCATTACCAGGCTATAACCCGTACCACACTTTTCGGCCATCTAACCTGGACTAGAACACCAAAGGCGGAGGTGTGTCCATATTCATTAAGGTTATCCACACCTCCAGGCTAGTTGCGCAGTATAATGCATCCGAGGTTATTCAGGTGCATCTAACTCTGGGCAAAACCGCAATCCAAATTGTAGCTTGCTACAGATCCCCCACCATGCCCCAGGATTCCCACTCCTCTTTTCTTGATATACTGGAAAATATTAGGGTTCAACCAAACACACCGGAATAATGGACAATTTCAACTACCCCACCATTAACTAGGAAAATTACTCGTGTACCAACTCCTTTGCTCAATGCTTTCTGGAATTCATAAATTCCAATGCCCTGGATCAACCTATCCACGCCCCCACCAGGGGCAACAATTTCCTCTATCTAGTCATTACTAACATGAGTGACCGGTGTTCCACACCTGAAGTCAACTCCTTGTTCGTCAGATCTGACCATAAGCTAATCCCCCTAGATATCCGCATCCCGCTCCCACCCACCATTAAGGAAACCACGGAAAAAAATTTCTCCAAAGCCAACTTCATGCTTCTTAAGACGGACTTGGCAAACTTCATGACACCCATGCAGATGGAGTTACGACTGCTGAGAAATGCACTCTATAAGCACTTGCACAAGTGCATGGATCATGCTATCCCAAACAGAACCAAGAAGCTATCCTCCAAAAAAAAAAGGAAGCCAATCTGGTGGTCCCCTGCCATAAACAAACTCTACAACAGAAGGAAGAAACTGTTGCAAAAGAGAGTAAAATCCCATGAGTGGAGGAGCTCCCTGGTCAGCCTCCGTGAGAAGCTGAGATCCCTTATAAGATCCACCAAAGCTAGTTATGCAAACAAAATCGCCACTGATTCTAAGGGCAACCACAAAGCATTCTATAGCTATGTCAAGAATCTCAATGGCAACACCCAGATCTGCTCAGAGTTACAGCACAACGACACGAAAATTACAGAACCAACTCATATTGCCAACATCCTGGCATAAAGGTTCAGTGCTAACTTTACCCCCCTCTCACCCCCTAAAAGGGCCCATATCTATACAGGAAGAATGCAGAGTCCTGTAATCACATTGCAGGTAAAGGCTGCATTCTCTAAAACCAAAAAAAGCCACCACTGATCCTGGAACTACACTGATCCTGGAACTATCGCCCTATTAGCCTATTAGCCTGACAAGCCTGGTCTGCAAGGCCATGGAATGTATCCTCATGGAACTCATAAACAAAGACATTGGTAACCTCCAAACTCTGTTCCCCAACAAGTTCCAGTTTGTGAAAGGGAGATCATGCCTTCTGAACCTGATCGACTTTGAGGCGGTCACCAAAGCTGTAGACTAGGGTAAGGTGGTTCACACAGCCTATCTTGACCTCGCCAAGGCTTTCGACACCATCTCCCATTCTGGAATTATAGCTAAACTCACTCAACTAGGTATAAATCCCTATGTCACAAGGTGGGTTGCCAACTGGCTCACTGACGGAACCCACATTGTAAAAGTTGCACTTCAAACCAGTGACAAGTGGAGTACCACAGGATTCAGTCCTGGGACCTCTCCTGTTCGGTATCTACTTCTCTGAAGTACAGGCTAACACAGAAGGCCTCTGGCTAACGAAGTTCACAGATGACTACAAACTAGGAGCCATAGTAGAGTCCCCAAATGATGTGGACATCTACAGAAGGGCTTCATTGAGACAGATGCCTGGTGTCAGAGGCATGGCCTCAAGCTCAGTGCCAAAAAGTGCATTGTCATCCCCTTTGGTAAAAACTCTGTACCCATGAACTACCACATAAACAGCAGTCTACTTAATGCCGAATGTGTGATGAGACCTTGGGACCCAGGTGGGACAGCAGTCTCTCCAAATCACATCGCCACATTAGTCAGGAAATCCTTCTGTGTGGCACACTTCATCACAAAAGGGTTCTCATCCAAGAAAAAGAGGTCATTGTTCCCATCTACTTGGCACTCTTTTACCCATTATAGAGTACAACACCCCTTTTGGAATTTACATCACAAGACACCTGCAGCAGCTGGAACGACCATAGAAGTACCTCCCAAAGAGGATTACTGGCATCAAAAAGATGCTGTACACTGACCGTCTCAAAAAAACTCCAGCTTTACTCTGTAGCATATCGCCTACTCCGAGGAGATCTCTGCCTAACATATAAAGCTATGTTAAACTCAGAGCTGTTGGACATGCTACACCTAAAGAAATCCCAATCCCTCTGAGCTACACACTCTCTCTAGGGACCTAAACCATGTCACTACAATAAACTTAAGACATGCTGGAGTGATAGATTCCTGTCCGAGAGACTTCCTATACTCTGGAACAAGCTACCCATCTATGTAAAGCAAAGTTCCTCATTAGCACTCTTGAAGAAAAATCTTGATGAGTGGATGGGAAATGGGAAATGCACCCTGGGGATCACTTCTGTGGCTCTGCTCGACAGGGAAAATGACTTTCTTGGGTGGCGTAATCCAGGGAACCTTGTTGGCTAGGCTTACTTAGGCCCTTGGGCCGATAGCCTAGTACCTACCTATGAACCTATGCCCACTCCTACTAAGAACACTATTATGTCACAGCACGGACTCCACTCACTATTCCTGACCTAATAAAGTAAGTGTGTGCCAGCTCAACAAAAAGAAAGGAATAGAGCAAAAGAAATGGGTGGAGTGAAAAAGTATTAAGTGGCCAAATATAACAGGAAACCGTGACCCAAAGCCATTTATGCACAAAAAAAGAGGCTGTCCACAGAGATGTATGTACTGTATATGAGGGAGAGAACTGCCTTCATATAGGTTCATAGGTGTCTACTAAGCTAACTACCAGACTGTGTTTTTACACAATATGCTTTTTATGTTATATATACTGTTATCAGAAGTGATCTAATCAAAAACGGTATGGTGACAGCATTTAGTTTCCTGATCAACAAGTCACAAAAAAAAAAAAAACCTGCTGAAGCTTTCAGACCACAATGCATTACTCATCTTTTATCTGCCAAATTCAGTTTGCCAGTCACAAAGGCTTGGTTCATTTCTCAACAATCTATATTAACAAAAAGGCTCCAATTCCAAAACCATTTTACCAATAAAGTATAGCAGCTACAGATATGAACCAGATGACGACAGACATGCTGAAACCTGATTAACAGCATCAGCTACAGACCCATATCAAGGCCTTATTTATTACATGTAAACACCGATGCAAAATGTAGGGTTACCTCATCACCTATATAATTGCTTCATCTGACCTTACCATGATGGTATAACAATTGCACATTGTGAATTCATTCTCGCTGAGGCAGGAAGCGCCTTCTCGGACATTGCTTTTGCCTCTGGGTGAAGCTCATTATGACTTGTTCATGTTCATTTCCTACATCACTCTGTGCAAAATAATAATGTTAAAACATGCTTATCTTATTTATGTTGATCAGAAGTGTAATGAAACTGTTACAAACTAATGAATAATTGGTGGTACAAGTATATTCACAACGTCCGTAACCTGCTACAACTTTATCAATGTCCATTAAGGTAGAAGAGTGGACAATGAACCTTTAGCCCTAATTGCTCCTGCATCCTGGTAGCTATGGCACCTAAAAGATCTATCAACAGCACATTCTTTGCCTCTGATGACAGTGCAACATTGTGATGTTATGTGATCCTATCTCGCCTACATTCTGAATGATGGGTTCGGAGCCGATCCCTCGGCTCCGACTCGGCACGCTTATGCCAAAGAGCGAAGTCTCTTATTGGCTGAGCTTACTATATCCCAGGATGCACCACCATCAGTCCCCCAGATCTCGTTTGCCGCTTAACTGCAAAGACGTGGTCTCGAGCTGGCTGGGCTGAGTAGCTTTTATTAACTACTTTTTCTGTCAGTTTTTTGTGCTTGTATATCACAAAAGCCGTTTTAACGGCTATTGCTGCCTTTGTGTACGTTTCAGTAGTGAAATTTATTGTGTGTGATTGGGTAGAGTTTGTTTCGGACCCCCCTTTCAATCCAGGGCCTTTTCGGTCTTCCTGTGTAACTGAACTTTTTAGTGTTTTAAAGTTCCCGGTTGTTACTCCTAAGGCTGTGTTTTACACTGTTTCTGTAAGCCTTCGGTTTTTTGTTATAAACGAATCTACAGTTGTTAAATTTCCTGTCAGAAATTGTTTAGCATCATGTCTCAAACCCCTAGGCCTTCGGGCTTTAAAAAATGTTCTAAATGTGCTTTTAAGATGTCTGTTACTGATGACCATCTACTTTGTGTTTATTGTTTAGGGGCAAAGCACTTGCAGGAGTCATGCAGCGTATGTCACGCTTTTTCCTCTAGGGTCCTCCAGGAGAGGAAAAATAAATTGATTCTTAAAGGGTTGATTAAACCCTCTTTTGAAGAAGCCTTGTCTTCGCTCCGACTCCTGCCAAAAGAAAGGGCTTCGGCTCCGACCAGTCCGTCGGATCCGACTGCCAAGAGACCCAGGCAGGCCTCCTTCGGCTCCAAAGACTTCGGAGCCGAGGTCGGAACGGTCTGCCTCGATGCCTCCAGTATCGACTCCTCGGGCTTCGGAGCCGATGGCTGGGGCATCGAGAGGCGGGTCACCTTCGTCGGCTCCACTGCTCTCGGAGCCGACAAGGGTCGCCCGCTCAGACAAGTCTACCTCGGCACCGATGGAATCTGGTGTGTGTGTTTCCTCGGCGCCGATTCTCATCGAGTCGCCTCGGAGCCGGTCCCCTAGTCCCTTGGGACCGAGGGAGAGGTCTTCTCGAACCCGTTCTGTTTCCTCTCGGTCTTCGAGAATGTCGGATTCTGATATAGACAGGGTGCTCCAAAGACTTTTCCAGTCCCCAGTCTTCCAAAATTTGTTTCGCTCCGACCCAGTTGGCCTCGGAGCCGATGACCATGACCCACCCATTGCTATTCCTCCTCCGACTGCTTCGCTCCGCCGGAGCAGGTGCTCTTGGAGCCGGTGGAGATCTCAGGGTCGGCTCCGACCCTTACTCCAACCCGGCCTTCGGGTCCGAGTTTGGTACGGACTTCTTCGGCTGGACCAGGGTGATGTTTCGGGACCTATGCTTTCGGTTCCGAGCCTCCCTCTCGGTGCTTGCCGCGGACTTCCGTCTACTATCATGGCCCCGGCCAGTGGACGGTCCCCGGATTCTGGAGGTCCGGCTTTCAGAGCCATGAGGAGTGCCTTGGCCAAATCCTTCGGCCATCTCTCCGGTTTTACCAGCACCTTCCCTGGGCGTGGAGACTGGGTCTTTGGCAGTTCCCCTGTCCGTAGCCAGCGGAGCCCCGAGGCCTGAGGTTACCCCCAGCGGGGGTTCCCCTCCTCCTGAGGGTTCTTGAGTTGTCTTCAGAGCCACCCCCAAGGAAGAGATCGTGCAAGAGGAAGCACGTGGACTCCCCCGAGTCTATTACATCGGACACGGATATGGATGATGCAGAGGGGTCCCCTAAGTCGTCCTCAGATGATGTCTCCTTTGCAGACATCTTAGAGATCCTCAAACAACGAGGCGGCTGGATGTCCAAACCCCTCTGCGGACGAATCAGTGCTCCTCAAGGCCTTTGGGGCTCAGCCCTCCGCCTCCTGGGTGTCTCCGCCCTTCGACGAGCTTCTGGATTTAGTTTGTCGAAGGCGTGGGAACACCCGGATACCGTGGAACCAGTCCCTTCTCGCCCAAACAAATTCTTATCTGCTCCCCGAGAAGGAGTTCCTTACTAAAGGCGTGGCTGTAGATGCCATGGTGGTGGCATCTGCTACACAACAGGACGTGGCAGAGGCTTCAACGTCCATCCATCCTCCTAATAAGGAGTCTAGGAGTATGGATAGGTGGAAGCGCACCCTGACTTCAGCGGCCTTTACCTTAAGGTCTCTGAATTATTTGGCACATTTTACCAGGCTTCAGAGGGATCTGGTCAAGGAGTTGTCAGACTCCTCTCGGGTAACCTACCTGAGCAGCTAGCCCAGTCCGTTAGCTCTCAGTTGGCTATCCTCACGCCAATTGCTAACTCGTCCATGAGGCTCATTTCCTATGCGGCGAAGGGCGGGTAGAGCGGCAGGCACAGGCGTGGCTCACGTGAGACAAGCCTGGCTCCGCTTGTGTCAGTTCATGGAGGCCTTCAAGTCTTCCTTCGCCGCTCCCTTTGATGGGTCCTCATTGTTTGGACCCAAGGTGAAAGACACCCTTACCGCTGTGAGCAAGAGGGAAAACGTTATCTGCCGTAGGGGCCCGTTATTCCACTCCCTTCGGCCTTACCCCAAGGCCAAAGGAGGGAAAATGTGGTTCCAAATCTCGCAAGTTTTTCTCCCAACAGCAGGAAGATTCCCGTCCAGAGGCAGAGGGCGGGAAATTTTTCAGGGAGACGCCGTCCCAGAGGCGTGCAGAGGGCCCGCAATTCTGGAGACCGCGAGTCCTTTCGTGGCTCTTCAGCCTCCCACACGACATGAGGGATTGCCCGGCTGTGCTGCTCGGAGCCAGTCGGGTGTCGCTTTGCCAAGCACCTAAAAGCCTGGGAGTCAATCACTCAGGACAGATGGGTGCTTCGGATAATTGCCGGAGGTTACACCATCCCATTCAAATACTCACCCTCCGTCCAAGAGAATCCCGGACCCACCACCCAGTCAGAGGGAAATAGCAGCCGCAGAAGCTTCAAAGCTGCTAGAAAAGGAGTCATCCAACCGGTCCCCACAGACCAAATCGGATCAGGAAATTACTCCAGGTTCTTTTAGTGCCAAAAGACAGGGGACCTGAGACCAATATTGGATCTCAGCAGACTGAACCTATCCGTCACGAAATCCAAATTCAATGGTCACGTTGCAATCCATTCTCCCGTTGTTGGAGAAGGATGTTTGGATGTGCTCCATAGACCTCAAGGACGCCTATTATCACATACCGATACATCAGGCGTCCAGAAGGTATCTGCGCTTCAGCCTGGGAGCCAGTCATTACCAATTTTGTGCTCTGCCCTTTGGTCTCACCACAGCCCCCAGGGTGTTCACCAAGTGTTTGGCAGTAGTGACGGCTCACCTGAGGAGTCTTGGATTCCAAGTGTTTCCCTATCTCGACGACTGGCTCCTGACTGCCACCACCAGGCATCTACTTATGGACAACCTCAAAGCCACCATCTCCTGGGTGTTTCCCTAGGGATTACATTCAATTGGTCAAAGTCTGTCTTGCAGCCCTCTCAGTGCATAAAGTTTATAGGAGCAGAGATAGACTCAAGATTGATGCTGCCTTTCTTCCTGCCGAAAGGATCCAAACTTTACAGGGCCAAGTTCAAGCTCTGATCTCGAGATCCAAAGCCCCAGCCAGGATGGTCCTACAGGTTCTAGGCTCAATGTCTGCCACGGTACTTTTAGTTCCTCTAGCAAGGTTACACATGAGGATTCTTCAGTGGCTCTTGTCAACTCAATGGTCCTTTCAAGATCTTCCCCTCAATCATCACATCATGATCACGGAAATATGCAAAAGGGACCTTCGCTGGTGGCTTCAGACATCCAACTTGGATCAGGGAAAACCCTTTGTTCTCCCTCCAGTGGTTACCCTGACGACAGTTGCCTCCCAGATAGGGTGGTGGGGGCATTGTCTGGGCAGGCTAGTTCAGGGCTCCTGGCTACCGGACGAAGCTCTTCTCCACATCAACGTGCTGGAGATGAGGGCTGTACTTCTGTCCCTACAGGCTTTACACAAGTTCCTTCCTCAGGGCATCATCGCCATCCACACAGACAACATGTCGGTGGTTTGGTATCTGAACAAACAAGGAGGGACCAGATCGTATCCCCTTTGCAGAGAGGCCATGAGAGTTTGGGAATGGGCTGTAGCTACCAACCGCTTCTTGGTAGCGACCCACATCCCGGAAAGTCAAATGTATTGGCGGACAAATTAAGCAGGACAATTCTCTCTCCTCACGAATGGTCTCTAAACCGCACAGTAGCAGCCCAGGTTTTCAAGAGATGGGGACGCCCGTGCTGCGACCTATTACCTTCAAGGGCAACCACAAAGCATTCTATAGCTATGTCAAGAATCTCAATGGCAACACCCAGATCTGCTCAGAGTTACAGCACAACGACACGAAAATTACAGAACCAACTCATATTGCCAACATCCTGGCATAAAGGTTCAGTGCTAACTTTACCCCCGTCTCACCCCCTAAAAGGGCCCATATCTATACAGGAAGAATGCAGAGTCCTGTAATCACATTGCAGGTAAAGGCTGCATTCTCTAAAACCAAAAAAAGCCACCACTGATCCTGGAACTACACTGATCCTGGAACTATCGCCCTATTAGCCTATTAGCCTGACAAGCCTGGTCTGCAAGGCCATGGAATGTATCCTCATGGAACTCATAAACAAAGACATTGGTAACCTCCAAACTCTGTTCCCCAACAAGTTCCAGTTTGTGAAAGGGAGATCATGCCTTCTGAACCTGATCGACTTTGAGGCGGTCACCAAAGCTGTAGACTAGGGTAAGGTGGTTCACACAGCCTATCTTGACCTCGCCAAGGCTTTCGACACCATCTCCCATTCTGGAATTATAGCTAAACTCACTCAACTAGGTATAAATCCCTATGTCACAAGGTGGGTTGCCAACTGGCTCACTGTGGAACCCACATTGTAAAAGTTGCACTTCAAACCAGTGACAAGTGGAGTACCACAGGATTCAGTCCTGGGACCTCTCCTGTTCGGTATCTACTTCTCTGAAGTACAGGCTAACACAGAAGGCCTCTGGCTAACGAAGTTCACAGATGACTACAAACTAGGAGCCATAGTAGAGTCCCCAAATGATGTGGACATCTACAGAAGGGCTTCATTGAGACAGATGCCTGGTGTCAGAGGCATGGCCTCAAGCTCAGTGCCAAAAAGTGCATTGTCATCCCCTTTGATAAAAACTCTGTACCCATGAACTACCACATAAACAGCAGTCTACTTAATGCCGAATGTGTGATGAGACCTTGGGACCCAGGTGGGACAGCAGTCTCTCCAAATCACATCGCCACATTAGTCAGGAAATCCTTCTGTGTGGCACACTTCATCACAAAAGGGTTCTCATCCAAGAAAAAGAGGTCATTGTTCCCATCTACTTGGCACTCTTTTACCCATTATAGAGTACAACACCCCTTTTGGAATTTACATCACAAGACACCTGCAGCAGCTGGAACGACCATAGAAGTACCTCCCAAAGAGGATTACTGGCATCAAAAAGATGCTGTACACTGACAGTCTCAAAAAAACTCCAGCTTTACTCTGTAGCATATCGCCTACTCCGAGGAGATCTCTGCCTAACATATAAAGCTATGTTAAACTCAGAGCTGTTGGACATGCTACACCTAAAGAAATCCCAATCCCTCTGAGCTACACACTCTCTCTAGGGACCTAAACCATGTCACTACAATAAACAAGACATGCTGGAGTGATAGATTCCTGTCCGAGAGACTTCCTATACTCTGGAACAAGCTACCCATCTATGTAAAGCAAAGTTCCTCATTAGCACTCTTCAAGAAAAATCTTGATGAGTGGATGGGAAATGGGAAATGCACCCTGGGGATCACTTCTGTGGCTCTGCTCGACAGGGAAAATAACTTTCTTGGGTGGCGTAATCCAGGGAACCTTGTTGGCTAGGCTTACTTAGGCCCTTGGGCCGATAGCCTAGTACCTACCTATGAACCTATGCCCACTCCTACTAAGAACACTATTATGTCACAGCACGGACTCCACTCACTATTCCTGACCTAATAAAGTAAGTGTGTGCCAGCTCAACAAAAAGAAAGGAATAGAGCAAAAGAAATGGGTGGAGTGAAAAAGTATTAAGTGGCCAAATATAACAGGAAACCGTGACCCAAAGCCATTTATGCACAAAAAAAGAGGCTGTCCACAGAGATGTATGTACTGTATATGAGGGAGAGAACTGCCTTCATATAGGTTCAGAGGTGTTTACTAAGCTAACTACCAGACTGTGTTTTTACACAATATGCTTTTTATGTTATATATACTGTTATCAGAAGTGATCTAATCAAAAACGGTATGGTGACAGCATTTAGTTTCCTGATCAACAAGTCACAAAAAAAAAAAAAAAAAAAAAAAACCTGCTGAAGCTTTCAGACCACAATGCATTACTCATCTTTTATCTGCCAAATTCAGTTTGCCAGTCACAAAGGCTTGGTTCATTTCTCAACTATCTATATTAACAAAAAGGCTCCAATTCCAAAACCATTTTACCAATAAAGTATAGCAGCTACAGATATGAACCAGATGACGACAGACATGCTGAAACTTGATTAACAGCATCAGCTACAGACCCATATCAAGGCCTTATTTATTACATGTAAACACCGATGCAAAATGTAGGGTTACCTCATCACCTATATAATTGCTTCAGCTGACCTTACCATGATGGTATAACAATTGCACATTGTGAATTCATTCTCGCTGAGGCAGGAAGCGCCTTCTCGGACATTGCTTTTGCCTCTGGGTGAAGCTCATTATGACTTGTTCATGTTCATTTCCTACATCACTCTGTGCAAAATAATAATGTTAAAACATGCTTATCTTATTTATGTTGATCAGAAGTGTAATGAAACTGTTACAAACTAATGAATAATTGGTGGTACAAGTATATTCACAACGTCTGTAACCTGCTACAACTTTATCAATGTCCATTAAGGTAGAAGAGTGGACAATGAACCTTTAGCCCTAATTGCTCCTGCATCCTGGTAGCTATGGCACCTAAAAGATCTATCAACAGCACATTCTTTGCCTCTGATGACAGTGCCACATTGTGTTCTAACTGACTCCATTATTTTGGGGGCTAGCTACCATTCAGTAAACTGTAAACTGAATCATACACCAATGCACTGTACGGATCTCGCCATACCCAATAGAACCAAGACGCTCTCCTCAAAAAAAAAAAAAAAAAAAAAAAAAAAAAAAATCTGGTGATCCCCTGCCATAAACAAACTCTACAACAGGAGGAGGAAACTAATGCGGAATAAGGTCAAGTCCCAAGACTGGAAAAACTCCCTTAACCTCAACAAAAAGTTGAGATCCCTCATCCAATCCTCTAAAGCTAGTTATGAAAACAGAATTGCAGCAGATAGTAAAGACAACCACAAGGCCTTCTATAGTTCTGTAAAGAATCTCCATGGCAATACCCAGATTTGCTCTGAGATACTGCACAGTGGTACCTCCTATACCAAGCAAACAGATATTGCCAGTATACTGGCTGACAGATTCGGTGTCAGCTTTACCCCCCCCCCCCCAAAGGGCCAATCACAATACCAGTAGATTGCCAGGCACCCAGTATTATTGTTGCACAGGTTAAAACGGCACTCCCCAAGGCCAGGAATACCACTTCTATGGGACCTGAGAACATCCCTGGCTGTGTTCTACATGAACTACAGAGTGAACTGGGACCACCCCTGTGTGCCCTGTTCAGTCACAGCCTCACCTCAGGCTTTGTCCCTACCGAATGGCGCACTGCTACAGTCATCCCTCTCCACAAAAGGGGAGTGACTACAGACCCTGGGAACTATCGCCCCATTAGCCTGACAAGTCTAATATGCAAAGCTATGGAACGGCATCATCATGGACCTAATAAACAAGGAAATAGGGAATCTCTAAACTCCTGGATCCCACATAGTTTGGTTTTGTGAAGGGTAGATCATGCCTGCTCAACTCGGTCGACTTCTTTGAGTTAGTTACCAGAGCTGTGGATGAAGGCAAGGTGGTTTATACATAAAGAAAATACAAAATGGCAAGCTTCAAAAAGGCTAGGCTAACTACCCTTGTGGGCCATTTTAAGCCTAGCCAATTACCCCATGTGAGAATCAAACCCTGCACTTTGTGTTTGCAAGGTGAACACCTAACCATTATGCCATTCTCTGGCTAAAGGGTGAAAATTTTGTAACAATTTCCTGTTCTTGTTCTACCATTCCCTGGACAATACTCCCCATCACTATTATGATTTCTCCTAGTCAACCTATTGCTTCTATTAAATTTCCCTCCTTTCGCCCAAAATTGTTTTCTTAGCATTTAAAATAATTTCTTCTGGGTATCCTCTAGATCTTAGTCTCAACTTTTGTGTCCTGTAAAACATCCTGTTTAAACTTCTCTTCGGATGTATTCAAAAACACTCGCTTCATCTCACCCAGTGGTAAAACCCTAATTAAATGTGGGGGATGCATGCTTTCCGCATGTAAGAAATTAACGGCAGTGACTTTCCTGTAAGGTTTAAATTGTATTTGGTCTGAATTTGCCACATACAATTCCACATCCAGATAACTAATTCTCTTAGAATGTACTTCATATACAAATTCCAAATCATGACTAGTTCTGTTCAAATCCAACATGAATTCATCAAATTTTTCATGGTCACCCTTGCAAATGAATATCAAGTCATCAATTAAATCTACCAAAAAATACCACATTTTTCAATGAAGTATTTATTCTGGTATACAAACTCTTTACAAATTCCCCCATGTATACTATGGCATATTAGGGGACAAATTCCACTCCCATTGCCATTCCTTTTTTCTGAAAAAAGAACTTATCCCCCCACCTGAAATAGTTGTAGGTCAGACAGAATTCAAGCAAAAGTAACAGAAAGGAGCAACGGGGTCCTTCTCCCATGACTTTTCCCATAGCTTCCAGACCTCTCCTTGTCTCGATGTTAGTATATAAAGATTTTATATCTACAGTAGCCCAAAAATAATCCTCTTTCCACTTTATTTTACTCACTTTATCACATAATTCTCTAGTATTCTTATGTGATACCACTCTCTCTAAATACTTTTCAAGTGGAAATCCAGAAACTTTGCCACATTTTCCCATGTAAGAACCTAACATAGAGACAGTAGGTCTCCCTGTGGGACAGTAGTTTTTTGTGTATTTTAGGCAATGCATAGAATTTGGGGTCCCTAGATTATTTTTTAAAAAAATTTTGAACATCCTTACCAGTAAAGAAATCTAGCCTTTCTACCCTTTCTAGTATTTCAAGTAATTTCTCATTAAATTTACACTTGGGGTTAACTTCTAGTTGTACATATTCACTTTTAACCCCTATCAAATCCATTACCATTTTTTCCTACTCATTATAACCCAGTTGCCCCCTTTAGCTGCCTGGCAAAAGACTAATTTATCCAATTTTAACCGCATATCCTGCAATTCCTTCCATTCCCTTTGGTTAAATTATACTCCTTCCTTTCCCTACCAAATTGCTCAAACTCCCATTCAATTTCTCCCCACACTACAGTTTCGTACAACTTAATACACATGGAAGATTTAGGAGGCATGAATTTACTTTTGTTAGATGACGCACTTGGTACTTCAAGATGTCCATATCCAGTATTAAATTCATTATCTAAATTAACATCTTCATCATTTTCCACATCATCGTCAAACCATTTTTCCATGTCTAACATTTCAGTTTCATAAATGCTAATATCTAACAATTCATCTTCAGTTAAATTAACTACATTTTCATTTTCTTTTGCATCCTGTTTGTTGAAAAATGCCCTTAAGTACAGTTTCCTGCAGAATCTTAACATCAGTTATAACATCAGCCAAACTTGGAAACCTAGTTGGACACCTCTTGGACCCAGTTCCAAGACGCTGATCAGCTCTGCAGGTAACTCAGTCAGACAAATTCACAATTTTTAAATTTTCACATCTTGGAGCTAAAAATGCCAGATTTGCAATCTTCACGGCATTGTTGACTTCCCCAGTATTTGAGTCAACATGTGCCATGTTGCACTGTATCCCCCTTGGGGCATTTTCTTTTGCTAATAGCCCAGAATCAGCTGTACTATGAAGTGAACAAAAAGGTAATTCGGCAACACTATTGACATTCATATTGCTCATAGTAAATACATTTATCTCCACATCAACGTTCTTACTTCCCATATCAAACATGCTTCTCCCTTCATCAACACTTTCAACCATATTTCCATACTGAGCATGTTTGAAAGCAGAATCAGTATCTAAATTCACATTGGAAACTAACAGAGAGGATACATTCAAACCTTGCATCTTAAGTAGTTAACTTCATTTGATCAGCAACCTGTGGGTATCGGATCCGACCCGGATCCGAGCCGGCAGCTTTCCAAGCTAGAGATCCAAGCTCCTCCCCATTACCCATAATACCCTGCTACCTCCCTCCAGTCCTCAGATCTCGTATCTCGTATGCCGCGGCTTCTTGAAGCACGAGTGACGAGCTCCTGGCGGTTTTGTGAGTGGTTTAATAGGGTTTTTTGCTCTATTTTTCTCAAACTAAAGTGTGTGTGTGTGTGTGTGTGTGTGTGTGTGTGTGTGTGTGTGTGTGTGTGTGTGTGTATTAAAGTTTACTTTAGCTTAAATTGTTTTAATAGTCAGTTAGTCTTAACCTTTTCCCTTCCCCTTATCTGTGTGTGAGGGTGTGTGTGTGTGAGTTGTCATGGCTGAAGGCCCCAAGGCCATATTTTCTAAATGCCCGGAGTGTGGCCATAAGCTGTCCCCAGCCGATGGCCACACTCAGTGCGTTATTTGCCTGGGGGTGGCTCATTTATCATCAGGCTGCCAGATATGTGCTGCCTTCAACCCCCGGGCTTTGAGGGACAGGAGGACCAAGTTTAATCCTTGCGGGCCTTTTGCCCGTGGATTCTGCTTCTTCCTCAGTGGCACCAGTCACGGCTGCGGCTGTTCAGCCAAGTTTTCCTGCTCCCCTGGCCGGGACTCAAACTCCCGCTGTGTCCCAGGGAGAGAGGGACTCCAGAAAGAAAGATGGGCGAGATATAGAGAGAAGGAAAGAGACAGGGAGAGGCATAGGAGCCACAAGCGGCTGGCCGATTCTGCCCCGCCGCCTAAGCAGCTCCTTTCTCCCTTGAAGGTCTCCGGGTCTTCCCCCTCTTGTCTCCGTTCTCCACGTTTCTCTCCGGAGCCAGAGGAGGAGACCTGGTCACCTTCGAGGTCGTTGAGGCGGCCTTCCCGCCAGCCTCGGCGGCTTCTAGATCAACGAGGAGCCTTTTGGACGCGGACATGGACCAGGTGATGTCGCTTCCTCCAGGCCCAGAAGGTCTCCGGGTCTTCCCCCTCTCGTCTCCGTTCTCCACGTTTCTCTCTCGAGCTGGAGGAGGAGACCCGGTCACCTTCGAGGTCATTGAGGCGGCCTTCCCGGCTAGCCTCGGCAGCTTCTTCTAGATCAACTAGGAGCCTTTTGGACGCGGACATCGACCGGATGATGTGTCGCTTCCTCCGGGCCCAGATGCAGATGGGAGTGCTCTTTCCTCCCCCCTCTCTGGGGGGAGCTCTGCCCCTTTCTTTGCCCCCATTGCTCCTTCTCCGATCCATTATCTGGTTTCGGAGCAGTCGGATCCAGGTAGCGTCGGAGCCGGGGAGTTGGCGCCGGTAGTAATCACTACTTCGCCGGCTGTATCCTCAAGTTTGTCGGGTCCTTTTTTGGATCCGAGCTCTCGGGGCTGTGAGCCGAGCCTCTGATCCAGAGGGGTGAGTGTGTCTTCAGCTCCGATGTGGTCCGAGCACAATTTTCTTTCGGGTCTGATGGCTCCGGCGCCGATCCACACGTCTGATCTGAGGGGGCTGCTCTCGGATCCTAGGGAGAGCGGTTCACCTTCGGCTTTCGACATCATGGAGAAGGTCCTCTCGAGGGATTCGAGGCCCCAGGCTCGTGCTATGGATCCACCCGCCATTCCCTCGCAGACGGACCTGTCTTCCATCATCCAGCCCCCAGGGACAGCCTGCGTCTATGTCCCAGATGGTCCCCCTAGAGGAACAGGACCTGGTTGGTGAGCCCTCCTCGGACAGCCCCCCAAAGAGGTTCCTCACAAACGAAAGTGTAAAAGGAGGCACTTGGACCCCCCCCCCCAGAGTCCCTCACGGAAGACACTGACTTGGAGGAAGGGGAAGGTTCCCCCAGGTCACCCCCCGAAGAAGTCTCCTTTGGAGACCTCATGGAGATGTGCATTAGAGGGGGGTGGTCAGCCCAAAAACCTTCCTCAGATGAGTCTGCGTTTCTGGAGGCGTTTGACGCAGGCTCATCTACCTCTTGGGTGTCCCCTCCGTCCGACCCCCTGATAGATCTTGTAACTACCAGGGCGTGGAAGGAGCCGGACACTGTAGAGCCTATCCCCAGGAGACCAGATAAGATCCTTAGTCCCCCGACAGGACGGTGGAGCAAAGGTTCCCCAGTAGATGCCATGGTGATTCCCCTCAGCAGGGTTTGCAGGGAATCTCTGCTTTGGTGGCTCCATTCCCAAGAGCTTCGGGAAAGGCAGTCCTTTTTGATGCCTCTACCCCAAGCCTCGGTGACCACAGATGCTTCTCGCCTAGGGTGGGGGGGAGCATTGCATGGGCAGAACCGTCCAAGGCACGTGGACTTCAACAGAGACCGTTCTGCATATCAGTGTTCTGGAGATGAGGGCAGTGCTTCTAGCGTTGCAAGCTCTCTATGCCCTTCTTCCTTTAGGGACTATTGCAATTCAGACAGACATGTCAGTGGTCTGGTACATCAACAAACTGGGGGGGACCAGGTCTTACCCCCTTTGCAGAGAGGCCATGAGAGTTTGGGAGTGGGCGATATCCACCAACCGTTTTCTGGTAGCAACGCACATCCTGGGTCGGTCCAACATTTTAGCGGACAAGCTGATTCGAACTATCCTCTCACCTTACGAGTGGTTTCTGAACCCCTTGGTAGCGAAACAGATCTTCCTCAAATGGGGTCAACCTTGCTGCGATCTGTTCACATCGCCTTCAAACGCAAAGTGCAGCGAGTTTTTCGCTCTAATCCCTGCACCGGGGGAGAGCCCCAGAGACACTCTAGTTCATGCTTGGCCATCCGGTCTTCTTTATGCTTATCCTCCTCTCCCATTAATGACAAAATTCTTGCAGAAAGCTCGTCGGTTGGGGAGCAAGGTTATCCTCGTAGCCCCATTCTGGCCTCGTCAAACCTGGTTCCCATACCTGCGGTCTCATCTCATAGCTCCTCCTTGGATCTTAGATCCCATTCCGGATCTGATTTCTCATCCTTCGGGATTGAAAACTCCGAACCTGGACGACCTCAAGCTTTCCGCTTGGTTGATCCAGTTCCGTTAGTGGCTAGGACTCCCGGCATCTCGTCCGCAGTTAAATCCATCCTGGTGGCGGCACATAAGCCTTCTACCAGGAAAGTCTACAACAGTAAGTTTTGTTTAATTTAACTGTTAGGCTAACGCACTCAAGTGCGCTAGCCGTTTTAAAGCATTTACTGTTTGTTACTGTATCTTTTTCTTCTGTCTCTGAAAAAAAAAGAAAAAACAAAACAAAAGATGTCCTTGTTTTCCCGCCTTACTGAACTAGAATAGTCCAGTCTTCAGATTTTGCTGATCTCAGGGTTTTGTCTTAGTTCCTGTGCTATCCATATCCTTATTTGGATAAGAGGAAGCTTCTTTGTTCACCAATGGGAGTGGGGAGCACTGAGCAACCTATTTGTCCATAGAGGAGTGGTTCCAGCCCAGCAACGTGTAGTTTATTGGCCATTTTGGGTCAATTCCTAGCTGTTTTCACCCCCCTGCTATAAAGCCCGCTTTAGTGCGAAGTTGCTCATAGAGCAGTATCGGGCAGCGCCTGTTAATCAAGTTTAAACTATTTCTGGCTCCGCGAAGTCTGCTCTTCAATTTTTCCCTTGGAACTGCTCTACTTGCAATCTAAACAGTCTATTCTCTATCTGAAAAGCACAGCACTTGCTCCTAAAGCATTTTTATACAGGTAAAGCACAAACAAAAAGAAAGTACTTCATTCACCTAAATTCCCTTGAGTACCCATTTCCCTATAGGTCCTTTCTGACTCAGTTACACAGCAATCCTTTACACTATTCTAGCATGTCGAAGGGTCAGTTGCTGGCGTCCTCTCCTGTTCAGCTGGTGAATCTGGGAATCTTGAGGCAATGTTACAATTGCCTCATGTACACAGACAACCCTCTCCTCCTCCCAACAAATATATGTGAGAGATGCAACTATATAGCCAAACTGGAGGCTGAGCTCTCTCAACTCAGTACTGGCAAAACCAGTCAGGAGGAGAAGGTAACCATGCACACCACAAACCCAGTCTCACATAGACCTATCACAACTGCAAACCAAACACACAAAAACATACTCTGAGGCTGATTAAAAATCTACCAAAACAACAGAGGCCTCCAAAGCAGACACCCAAGCGACCACTACCTCAAGACATACCACATGCAACACACAGTTCACAAGTCAGTGTGCTAAACAGTCACAGCCCTTAATGCCAAACAACATGCCAGATACACTTGTAAACAACATGCCAGATACACTTGTAATAGGCGACTCCATAGTCAGACACACTGACGTCCCGCTCACCAGACTGAACAAGGAAAAGGTTACAGTAAGCTGCCTGTCGTGGCGGATTCTAGCGCCCATAACACAAGCACTCAGGTCACTCCAAAGCAAGTACAAATATGACTCCGTCATTGTCCATGCTGGTGTGAATGACCTGAGACGTACCTCCCTGGACTACATGAAAAGAGACCTAGAGGAGCTCTCTGATTATGTAGCCCAGGTCTGTATGACCCTGACCCTGAGAAGCATCTTACCCTCACCAAGAATGATGCCACAGTACAAAGACAAAATGATCAGCTGTAACAATTGGCTTAATTACTGGTGTCATTCTAAGGGGATCCAATGTCTGTCTGCTTGGGATGACATGCTTGACAAGCCACGCTGCTTCACAAGGGATCGCTTGCACCTGTCACCTCTGGGCTTCCGGATATTGGCCAAGGTTCTTGCCACCCCCATAGTGCCTTTTTTAGGCAAGGCTCAAAAGACAAACCCACCTCCCTAGAAAACACAAGTGAAAAAAAACTAAGGGTAATGCTGCTCAATGCCAGAAGTCTAAACCTCAAGATGCACGCTCTCTAAGCCCTCCTCAGTATGGAGAACATCGATGTCTGTGCAGTGACTGAAACCTGGTTCAAGGCTCCTGAGAGCACCCCAGCACTACCAGGTTTTACCTCATATCATGCTTTCCAGCCCCAAAACTTGGACCGAACCACAAAAGGAGGGGGAGTATCCATATTCATCAAAGATACCCACACCTCCAGGTTAGTGGCAACGCACGAAGCATCGGAGACCATCCAGGTGCAACTAACCATAGGCAAAACGGCCCTACAGGTTGTAGCATTCTACAGACCACCCTCTCAAACTCAGGAACCCCACTCAGCCTTCCTGAAGACACTGGAGAGTATGAATGTCTCACCAAATACCATCATATTGGGAGACTTCAACTACCCAAACATAGACTGGGAACATTACTCAAGCCCCAACACCCTAGCCCAAAGGTTCCTAGAATTCATAAACTCAAATGCGATGAAACAACTAGTCACCACTCCCACAAGAGGAGATAATATACTAGACCTGATCATCACAAACCTGGGGACAAAATGCTCCACACCGGAAGTATACCCCTCATTGGTGAGATCAGACCATAAATTAATCTCACTGGAAATCCACATCCGCCCCCACCCCTGCACAAAGACCACAGTGAAGAACTTCTCAAAAGCCGACTTCACACTTCTTAAGACTGAAGTGGTATCCTTCAAGGCCCCTGGGCCAGTGGAAACCACAACCCACACCGCTGAATCCTTTATAAATGCCTTCTACGGGCACCTTCAAGAATGCATGGGATCATGCAATCCCTAATAAAACCAAGACCCATTCCCCCAAAGGCAGGCGCCCTGTCTGGTGGACCCCAGCCATTAACAAACTTTACAACCGGAGGAGGAAGCTACTACATGACAGAGCAAAATCCCTAAAAGGGAAGGCATCTCTGATCAGTACTAGCAAAAAACTACGATCACTCATAAAATCATCCAAGGCCAACTTTTGAGAGAAAAATCGCAAAAGGCACAAAAGATAATCACAAGGCCTTCTTTAGCTATGTTAGAAACCTGGGTGGAAACTCCCAGATATGCTCAGAGTTAGTCCAAAATGACACAAAATATACTGAACCCACAGACATTGCCAAGATTCTGGCAGACAGGTTCAGTGCAAATTTCTCCGCCCCCTCCCCCCCAAAAGGAGAAATATTTATCCCAGCAGAGTGTAGCCTCCCTAACAACTCAGATGCCCAGGTGAGAGCCGCCCTCTGCAAAGCTAAAAACACAGCATCAATGGGACCGGACGGTGTCCCGGGCAGCGTGCTACATGAACTCCAAGAGGAACTAAATCCGCACATAAGGCTGCTGTTTAATCTTAGCCTTACTACAGGATACGTACCCAAAGAGTGGCGTACAGCAACAGTGGTCCCACTCCACAAAGGCGGTGCTTCTACGGACCCTGGAAATTACCGCCCCATAAGCAGCGAGCCTGGTCTGCAAAGCTATGGAAAGGATCATTATGGAACTCATAAACAAAGACATTGGGGACCTACAGACATTGGATCCTACCCAATTTGGCCTTGTTAAGGGCAGATCCTGCCTTTTGAACTTGGTCGACTTTTTTGAAACGGTCACTAAGGCCATTGATGAGGGTAAGGCAGTTCACACAGCCTACCTTGACCTTGCAAAAGCCTTCGACACAATACCCCACTCGGGCATCATAGACAAATTCACCAGCTTAAATGTAAACCCATATGTCACAAGATGGGTTGCAAACTGGCTCAAGGACAGAACCCACAAGGTCAGAATTGCTAGAGCCATGTCAGACTCTAAGCCAGTCACAAGTGGTGTCCCACAGGGCTCAGTCCTGGGACCCCTCTTATTCGGCATTTATTTTTCTGAGGTGCAAGCAAACATAAGAGGATTGTGGCTGACAAAGTTCGCAGATGACTGCAAACTGGGCGCCATAATTGATACTCCAGCGGAACCAGGCATCCTTCAGAGAGGCCTCATAGAAACGGATAATTGGTGCCGGAGCCATGGCCTTAAACTGAACGCCAAAAAATGTATAGTCATACCCTTTGGGAAAAACAAGGTACCCACAAATTACCACATAGGTGGTAATCCATTAAGTACAGAAGAGGTAATCGGGGACCTAGGGACCCAAGTTGACCGTAACCTCTCATTTGACACTCATTGCCAAGGTGGTTAGGAAGACCTTCTATATTACCCACCTTATCATGAAGGGATTCTCATCCAGATCAAGAGAGGTCATTGTGCCCCTGTACTCTTCTCTTATCAGGCCCATGATATGCCCCATTTGGGATGAATCTTACCCGACACCTGCAGCAGTTGGAAAGACCCCAAAAGTTCCTCACCAAGAGGATAAAGGGTCTCAAACATATGTCATATGCTGCCCGGCTGAAGAAACTCCAGCTCTATTCAGTCGCATACCGCCTACTCAGAGGTGATCTATGCCTGACGTACAAGGCCATGTCCAATCCGGAATTAATGGACATGCTCCACCTCAGAAGATCCAAATCCATCAGAGCCACGAGATTTGAACCTCAACACAGAAATAAATAGGACGTGCTGGAGGGACAGATTCATAACCCAGAGGCTCCCTACACTCTGGAACAGAATCCCAGTCCATGTTAGGCAGAGCCCCTCACTAGCTCTCTTCAAGAGAAATCTTGACGAGTGGATGGGAGATCGTAGGTTTACCCCGGGGGTCATCTCTGTGTCACTACTAGACAGAGGCACAGTAAACTAAACCCTAAATGGGCGTAGTATTCTCATCCCAAGGGGTGGCGAAAGCCACACACACTCTGGCTAAGCTTATAAATGCCCTAGGGCAGATAGCCTAGTACGAACCTATGAAGTAAACGGAAACGTTTTTCTATCTGGGCCGGTCAAAGGAATTTGGACCCCTTTACGACTCCCATTCCAGCAGTACTTGAGTTCTTATCCCACATGTTTCATCAAGGGGCCAGTTCTTCAACTGTGAAGGTTCAAATGGCGGCCATTTCCCACTTCCACATCGGAGACTATCTTGGTCCCTTAGCTTCCTCTAAGATCTGTAAGACCTTCTTGAAGGGCACCTTTATTTTAAGACCTCCTGTCAAGAACGTGGTTCCTCTGTGGGATCTAACCTTAGTCCTCCAGGCTTTTACTGCCCCCCCCCCCCCTTTAAGTCAACCGAAGCTGCAGGCTCAAAGTATTGTCTTGGAAAACTGCCTTCTTGATTGCTATTACCTCAGCTAGAAGGGTATCTGAGCTTCAGGCCCTTTGTACTAAACCTCCGTATCTGGTCTTTGAAAAGGACAGAGTATCCTTCAGGACTAATCCCTCCTTTTTACCTAAAGTGGCTTCCGAGGCTAACATCAACCATCAATCCATTAATCTGCCTATTTTCTTCCCTAACTACCAGAACAAGGAGAGTACAGACTCCATTCATTGGATGTGCATAGACAGTTGCGCTTTTATTTGCACAGAACAGCTGCCTCGTAAGTCGGAGCAGCTTTTTGTTTCCTTTGCCAAGCCATCCTTGGGTAAACCAGTAATGAAGGTGACTCTAGCTAGGTGGATATCTCACTGCATTTTTCTCACGTACAGAATTTCTGGTCGGCCTGAGCCCGTGGGGGTTCGTGCTCATTCTACCTGTTCTATGGCTACCTCTGCTGCCTTTTGATCAAGAGTACCCTTGGATGACATTTGTTTTGCGGCTACTTGGGCTTTCTCTCATACCTTTATTTTTCATTATAAATTAGATCTGATATCCAGAGGGAGGTCAGCCTTTGGCTCTGCAGTGCTCCGGAATATTCTTCCTTGAGGACCTCCCAAGTTTTTTGGTAGCTGGGGACTCTGTCCCACAGGTTGCTGATCAAATGAAGTTAACTACTTCAGATAAAGAAGTTACGTACTCACCATAATGTTCCATCTGAGTAGGTAACTTCATTTGTCAGCAACCGACCCACCCTCTGTCCCCCTAACCTGTAGTTCGTTACCTGAATAATTAAGTGATTCACTGCTGGTAGGTATCGGGTTAGGATGTTCAGGTTTTGCTTGTTTTGGTGCTGTCTGATAATTGGGCAAACTCTATCTGAGGACTGGAGGGAGGTAGCAGGGTATTATGGGTAAGGGGGAGGAGCTTGGAGCTCGGATCTCTAGCTTGGAAAGCTGCTGGCTCGGATCTGATACCCACAGGTTGCTGACAAATGAAGTTACCTACTTAGATGAATGTTATGGTGAGTACATAACTTCTTTTTAGCAATTTCATAAGTGTACTGTTCATGAGACATAATTTTTTTACCAACATAGTCCATACTGTGTTGCAACACACAACTGGTACTCACAGTTCGTTTCATACATTACACAGAGGTCGAGGGTAAATTTTCATTATTCTCTATTTCTTCTTGTAGTTGCCGCTGTAGTCGCCACCATTCACATCGAATCCCCCATTTCGTTTCCCCTTTGTTTTGAAACTTCTCGTTTGTTTGGGGGAATAGTATACTGTGTTTTTTGTAGTCCCCCCCCCCCCCCCCCAATCTCTCCTGTGTTCACTTCTTCAAACGAGATGCTCTTCTTGTTGCCAAAGCTCACTTCCGCTGACTAACAGGACGAATCACAATCTCTCCAAGCATAGGAAGTTCCGCCCCGTTTTCTAGATGAGTTGCCTAGCCGTTTCTTGTAATGGCTCAAATACACAGTTTTATTGGCAAATCATTCATATCTCATTCTAACTTTTTCTTTTTCCTAGCAATTACACTGTTCTCAACATCTACTACTTGTTTTTTTTTATTTTTGCCATAATTTCTCTATCTCTCTCTTCTGAGACATCATTAAGCAGAGAGGCTTCTAGTACTGTTATTTGTTGTCTGTCAATTTGCCGCAGATTTCGTTTAAAATCTGCAGCCAAGTTAAAGTACATTTTAAAGAAGCCTCTCGCCATTCAGTCAATAAGTCACTTTCTCCTCCGCCAAATATTCACCAGCAGGCAGTTGATAAATGCGTAAACCCCTAGGGGTTATATTTAAAGCAATGTATTTTTCCAGCAACTTATCAAAAAACAGTCACCTCTTTCGACAACAACCACTCCAGTTGAGCAAACGTTTCCACATTGCCGTCATCACATTTGGTCCCCCACAGGTCATCCTTCGCCAGTTTTAGCTCGCTTTCTCAGAGAAGATCAGATAGTAACGCACCTTCAGTACTCCTGACATCCTTCATTCTTCTCTGGGGCAGAAATTCAGCCATAGATGCTTGCTGCATATCACCAACACTAGCAAAGACACTCACAGTTCCATAAATAAAGAAAATACAAAATGACCAGCTTCAAAAAGGCAAAAACAGATATAGTTTCTTTACCACTTTATTTGGTACCTCGGCCTCTCGCCTTCAAAGATTAATTTCATACTAGTGCTCCTTTCCTTTATACCCCATCCAATGCAAATAAATTCATGTGCACTTAATCAATTAATTATTTAAAGACCTATACATCATTTTGACAAGTTCATCATTTTAACAAATTTTTATAGAATAAATACCTTCAAAACTATAAAGTCGGGTTACTGTCAATATTCATTCCTCTAGGTTGCAAAGTTCTAAAATTTATAATACCTCTACATTCTAACCTGAGTCCTCTTTAAAACTTCTCCCATCTTTAGAAAATGGGCGAGCCAAAACACTATAAAACAAACTAGCATTGTTGAGCCATTACAAGAAATGGCTAGGTAACTCGTCTAGAAAACTGGGCAGCACTTCCTATGCTTGGAGAGATCATGATTCGTCCTGTTTGTCAGCGGAAGTGCGCTTTGGCAGCAAGAAGAGCGTCTCGTTTGAAGAAGTGAACACAGGAGAGACTGGGGGTGGGGGACTACAAAAATTGCAGTATACTATTCCCCCAAACAAACAAGTTTCAAAAGAAGGGGTAAACAAAATGGGGGATTTGATGTGAACGGTGGTGACAACAGTGGCAACTACAAGAAGAAATAGGGAATAATGAAAGTTTACCGTCTACCTCTGCAATGTATGAAAAAAAACAGCTGCCTGTTGTAACACAGGATGGACTATGTTGGTGAAAAAATTATGTCTCATGAACAGTATACTTATGAAATTGCTAAGCAAAGTCTGAATGTATCTTCTCTGTTAGTTTCCAGTGTGAATTTTGATACTGATTCTGCTTTCAAACATGCTCAATATGGAAATATGGTTGAAAGTGATAAAGGAAGAGGCATGTTTGATATGGGAAGTAAGAATGTTGATGTGGAGATAAATGTATTTCCTATGAGCAATTTGAATGCCAATAGTGTTGTCGAATTACCTTTTTTGTTCACTAGTGCATAGTACAGTTGATTCTGGGCTATTAGCAAAAGAAAGTGCCCTGGGGGGGGGGTACAGTGTGACATGGCACATGTTGATTCAAATACTGGGGAAGTCAACAATGCCGTGAAGATTGCAAATCTGGCATGTCTGACTCCCAAGATGTGAAAATTTAAAAATTGTGAATTTGTCTGACTGTGAGTTACCTGCAGAGCTGATCAGTGTCTTGGAACTGGGTCCAAAATTTGTGCCAACTAGGTTTCCAAGTTTGGCTGATGTTATAATTGGTGTTAAAAGATTCTGCAGGAAACTGTACTTAAGGGCATTTTTCAACAAACAGGATGGAAAAGAAAATGTAGTTAATGTAATTGAAGATGAATTGTTGGATATTAGCATTTATAAAACTGAAATGATGTTAGAAATGGAAAAATGGTTTGACGACGATGTGCAAAATGATGAAGATGTTAATTTTAAATAATGAATTTAATACTGGATATGGACATCTTGAAGTACCAAGTGTGGCATATAACAAAAGTAAATTCATGCCTCCTAAATCTCCCATGTGTATTAAGTTGTACGAAACTGCAGTGTGTGGAGAAATTGAATGGGAGTTTGAGCAATTTGGTAGTGAAAGGAAGGAGTATAATTTTAACCAAAGGGAATGGAAGGAATTGCAGGATATGCAGTTAAAATTGGATAAATTAGTCTTTTGCCAGGCAGAAAAGGGGGCAACTGGGGTTAACTTCTAGTTCTACATATTCAATTTTAACCCCTATCAAATCCATTACCATTTTTCCTACTCATTATAACCCACGTGTAAATTTAATGAGGAATTACTTGAAATACTAGAAAGGGGAGCAAGGCTAGGTTTCTTTACTGGTAAAGATGTTCAAAAATTATTTAAAAAAGAACCTAGGGACCCCAAATTCTATGCGTTGCCTAAAATACATAAAAACTTAGTGCCCCCCGGGGAGACCTATTGTCTCCGTTAGGTTCTTACATGGAAAATGTGGGAAAGTTTCTGGATTTCCACTTGAAAAAGTAGAGAGTGGTTTCGCATATAAAGAATACTAGAGAATTATGTGATAAAGTGAGTAAAATAAAATGGAAAGAGGATTATTTTTGGGCTACTGTAGATGTAAAATCGTTATATACTAACATTGAGACAAGGAGAAGTCTGGAAGCCATGGGGAAAAATCATGGAAGAAGGACCCCATTACTCCTTTCTGTTACTTTTGTTCGAATTCTGTCTGACCCACAACTATTTCAGGTGGGGGGGGGGGGGATACGTTCTTTTTGCAGAAAAAAGGAACGGCAATGGGATTGGCATTTGCCCCCTCATATGCTATAGTATACATGGGGAAATTTGAAAAAGAGTTTTGTATATCAGAATAAATACTTCATTGAAAATGTGGTATTTTCTGGTAGATTTATCGATGACTTGATATTCATTTGCAAGGGTGACCATGAAAAATTTGAATTCCTGGTGGATTTGAACAGAGCTGGTCATGGTTTGGAATTTGCTTATGAAGTAAATTCTAAGAGAATTAGTTATCTAGATGTGGAAATGTATGTGGCAAATTCAGACCAAATACAATTTAAACCTTACAGGAAAGTCACTGCAGTTAATTTCTTACACGTGGAAAGCATGCATCCCCCACATTTAATTAGGGTTTTACCACTGGGTAAGATGAAGTGAGTGTTTTTGAATGCATCCGAAGAGAAGTTTTAAACAGGATGTTTTACAGGGCACAAAGTTGAAACTAAGATCTAGAGGATACCCAGAAGACATTATTTTGAATGCTAAGAAAACAATTTTGGGCAAAAGAAGGGAAATTTAATAGAAGCAATAGGCTGACTAGGAGAAATCATAATAGTGATGGGGAGTATGTCCAGGAAATGGTAGAACAAGAACAGGAAAACTTTTTTGTTATGAAATTTTCACCTTTTAGCCAGAGAATGGAGAAAATAAGTTTTTGGTGTGTAATTAAGGAGGATGGCAATTTAGGGGCTCTTTTTTTCCTGAACATATATTTTTTTCATATGGTAGATACCCAAATCTTAAGGAAATATTAAGTGGGGATGGAAGGTTGTTAGTGGGGATGGAAGGTTGTTTGTGGAGAGGATAGAAAGAAAAGGCATGTGGCCATGTGGAAATTGCAGTGTATGTAGTAGGGTTAAAAATTCTAGATGGGGAAAAATATTAATGAGAGGATATATAAGGCAAAAGAAAGGTATACATGCAATTCTCAAGGTATTGTTTACATAATAGGCTGTGGGTGTGATAAAGAAAAATGGTACATTGGTCAAACCAAGTGGAAAGTGAGGATAAGAATCATGGAACATCTAAAGGATATTGGGAATAGAAATGTGTTTAGTCCAGTAGCTGATCACTTTTGGTCCACACATGGGAGGGACAATGCTAGTTTGTTTGTGTTTTGGCTCACCCATTTTCTAAAGATGGGGGAAGTTTTAAAGATGACTTAGGTTAGAATGTAGATGTATTATAAATTTTAGAACTTTGCAACCTAGAGGAATGAATATTGACAAGTAACCTGACTTTATAGTTTTGAATGTATTTATTCTATAACAATTTGTTAAAATGATGAACTTGTTAAAATGATGTATATGTCTTTAAATAATTAAGTGCACATGAATTTATTTGTATTGGATGGGGGTATAAAGGAAAGGAGCACTGGTATGAAATTATTCTTTGAAGGCAAAAGGCCGAGGTAGGGTACCAAATAAGTGGTGAAGAATCTACATCTGTTTTTGCCTTTTTGAAGCTTGCCATTTTGTATTTTCTTTATTTATGGAACTGTGAGTGTCTTTGCTGAGGTGGTTCATACAACCTACCTTGATCTGGCCAAGGCTTTTGATACCATTCCCCACTCAGGAATCATAGAAAAATTCTCAGTAAGCAAGGCATCAACACCTATATCGCTAGGTGGGTTGCATACTGGCTCACAGATGGAACCCACAGTGTGAAAGTAGCTGACTGCAAGTCAGACTGCCGACTAGTCACGAGTGGAGTCCCACATGGTTCGGTCCTCTCCTGTTTGGTATCTACTTCTCTGAAGTCCAGGCCAACACGAAGGGACTCTGGCCTCACTGAGACTGACTGACTGGTGTCAGAACCATGACCTTAAGCTCAATGCCAAAAAATGTCGTCATACCCTTTGGGAAAAACCTGGTTCCCATAAATTACCACATTATGGAAGTCCACTGGACACAGAAGGCGTTATAAGAGATTTGGGAACACAGGTTGACAGCAACCTCTTTTGATCACCACATTGCCACTGTGGTCAGAAAGTCCTTCTTATGTGCCACATCTCATTACTAAGGGTTTTGCATCCCGAAAGAAAGAGGTCATTGTCTCCCTTTGCTCTTCCCTCATTAGGCCAGTCATTGAGTGCAACCTCTCCAGACACGTGCAACAACTGGAGAGGCTGCAGAAGTACCTCACAAAGGGGATCCTAGGCCTTAAACACTTGTCCTATATGGACAGACTCAAAAAAAAACTCCCAACTATTCTCTGTCTCATATCGCCTACTTAGAGGCGATCTCTGCTTGACTTACAAAGCCATGTGTGACCCAGCTCTGTTAGAAATGCTACATCTAAAGAAATCCCAATCCCTCCACACCACATGCTCCAGAGACTTAACCTCATTACCACATTCAACAGAACATGCTGCAGTGACAGGTTCATAACCCACAGACTGCCCATGCTATGGAATAGACTTCCCATACATGTCAAGCAGAGCACCTGGCTGACCCTCTTCAAGAGAAATCTTGATGAGTGGATGGGAAACAGAAAATTCATCCCAGGGATAACTCCAGTGGCTCTGCTCGACAGAGGCACTGGGAAATAAGGTCGGGTGGCACTAGTCCAGGGTAGTCCTATGGCTAGGCTTGTAAAGGCCCCAGGGCCATTAGCCTAGTACACACCTATGAACCTCTGAAGCCTCTGCAGATAATGTGTATACAAATAGGAAACTCATTGCCTGAAACATTGCAAATGAAATGCAGGACCTCCATTACTACAACACTCACTGGGGACCTCTCTAGTTTATGAATTTCAGTTTACAGGCTTTACTTTACTTTTGCTTCTGTTTTTGTTTCAGAGGCTTAGGAATCAGAACATCAGGGAACTACAACTTGAAAAGGGAACTTGAACTAAACCTCACCTATGCTAGTAAAAACATGCAATAAGAAAATCAGTATGTGTTAATGGAGTAGTCTGTGTATATACACACACACACACACACACACACACACACACACTGCTTTTTCATACTGTGATAAACTGGCTTACCAGAATTTTCCCCTTGCAGTGCTTTTCATTCATGATGATCTGAGGTTCAGTGATGAATCCTCTTAGGCTGCACTTGATTTTGCTTGGATGAATGATCCTGTGGCACTGTCTGTAAAATCACTGGTGAATGTCCTCTGTAAAGAGAAATGGGAGTAATACTGCTGCAGGACCCATTATTTATTTACCCCAGAGCACTGAATACTGAGATGTGGAGGCAGAGATATTATACTGATTGGCTGCCACTATTTTTGAAATGTTACAACTAAGTAGTATAGCTAACCTAAATGCCCCTTCCATGAATGAGAAGCTGTTAGAGTAAGGTTCCCCCACAAAGTTTCAAAACTTTCCCCCAAACAACTGAAAACAAAATGCAAGTTTATGGACAATTCTATCTGCATATTTTACAGCAGTTTGGCTACTGTCACCATTTTTAACTAGAGAATATTTATATATAGAATACGCAGTAAGTTTGAAATGATTTCTCGCATCTTGTATACTTTTTGCGCTCTGATGTAAATATATTTTGCATAGTTTACTATCAAATTAAGGAATTGCATTTATTGGCTATTTAGTCATCTTTTGTTTCAGTAAGTGCACTTTTTAGTTGGGGGTGAAATGGCAGGATCAAGGGTATGTTCTGAAAGACCATGCAAATGTGTCAGGTTGGAGCACAAGATGGGCGGAACTCCGTAGATTAATCAAGGAGTTGTTCCTTCAAATATCAGCATATTTGAAATGAGTGCTTTACATTTCTGTTAATAGTAAAATGTAGCTGAATACTTTATGCTCTGAATAGAATGAAAAATGTGATTGGCAAACTAAAGCTTTTCTAAACTGACACTTTTGCAGCAAGGTCTGCTAAGGAGTTAAATTAAAACCAGTACACCAGGAAGATCCAGCAAGATGTTGGATTGTGTTTGTGAAATGTGTTAACCTAGCCATGCTCCTGACCTTGGATGCAAAATATCATTATAGCAAACGCCTCAGGGAGTGCTCGGATGTAACTTTAGATGTGCCTTGTGGCAGTACTGTGGGTTAATGAGTTAACTAATCTCTCTATTTTCCTGACTGATCAGAATTGGTATTCCCTGGTCACTTACTAGAGCAAGGCAAGATGAAGTAGGCGAGTGGCCTTCCTTCTCTGTCAGGTTCCATAAACAGACTCCTCTGAGACTTCAGTCTCATCTAGTATTAAAACATAATTTCAGTGTACGGAATGACATCACACACATCTGGTCATCTGTCTTCTGATGTCCTTCATGGATGCATCTGCAGTCATAACAAGTGGGTTGTCCTGTCGTCAGGCAGCCCTGCAGTCGGCCGGATTCCAAAGTCCGGGTCCGGCTTCGGCTGATGTCGCACTCCTCCCGACGTCATCTCTGTTGGTCTTCGGGTATAAAAGCATCAGCCGACGCCATTTTCCTCAGTCTTTCTTGCCGCGTGAAGCAGAAGCTGTAAGTGCGGTCGGTCGGATCCAGAGATTACTTCTACGAATACTACTTGAAGACTTCTAAAGCTAAGTACCCGTTGGGGACTCTTTCTTGCCTCAGCCGATGTCAGAAAAAGTTAACAATTGTTTAACCTGTGGGAAGCAAATACCTCATAAAGATTTCCACTCATACTGTCTGCCTTGTTTAGGCCCAGCCAGCAGCCTGTTCGCCTGTGCTTCTTTTAACCGACGAGCGCTTAGGCGTCGGTCGGAGTTGCAGAACAGTTTTCGGTACTGATTTTGCGTACATTATGCCGTCGGATCCTCCGACTACCCCAAAAAGCAAAGATAAAGACCGACACTCAGCGGTCCGGTTTGGCGAAACCACGGTAAAGCAAACATGAGTGTCTCGGTTTCGGCGAAACCGAGAAAACTGCTCAAAGTACAGCTGAACCTATTCTAACAACTGAGGCCCTGCTACAACTCTTGAATCGACCTCAGAAATTTTACCCACTACGGTGGTTGACTTATCAGACACCATCCCTTGGATGTCTCTACCCCAGCACGTGGTGCTGCTAGGCCTCCAGCTGCCATGTCCATTAAGGCCGCTAAAGCAGCCAAGACTACTAAATCAGTGCCTGTTAAACCCCCACATCCAGGCCCTCTTCTAGTTCTCAAATGCTTTCTTTGGCAGAAGATTTAATTTCCTTAATTAGAGGATATCAACCTCACCCAGACAGGGCCTCTCAGCCCCTGAGAAGAGACCTAGGGCAGAGCCCCTGAGCCAGTTTCTACTGATGATTCTGCTGATGAATCAGACATAACTGATCAGCCTGAGGCTCCCTTCTCCAATTTTGAAGATTCGGATGCTGAAGAATCCATTCCAGCTGCTTCCCCACCAGAAGAATTCTCCTTTGGGAAACCTTGCATGCCATGCGAGAACAGTTCCAATGGCAGCAACAGGATTTTTCAGACTCCAGAAAAGACTTAGGACCTTCCTGCACCTCCCACAGCACAGGCCCTTAGCTATACCTCCTGTTCTCTCTGTGGTGGATGATGCTTTCAATGATGTTTGCTCCGCTCCAGATTCTTTACCCCAGCCCCTGCCAAACCAGACAGATTTTACAGGGTGCCAGATACTCATCACCACCTTTACAAGGCCCCACTTGCAGACCCAGAAACTATATCGCAGGGTCCCAAGGCAGTAGCGACCACAGCTAAAACCCTATTCCTTCTGAAAGGGAAGCAAGGTCACTAGACAGATGGGGTAAAAGGTCTACACTTCAGCTACTCTCTCAGCTAGAGCTTTAAACTGTCAGTTTCACATGATACAATACCAAGAGTTTATGCTTGATCAGTTAACTAAAAACTAACCACTGATGAATCTCTTGATAAGAAATATGTACTAGAGATGGTAAATAACATACAACAGGTTAGCAACCATTCCTTAAAATGTGGCTATGATGCACTGGAGGCTTCATTTAGATCAGCCATGACAGGCACAGTGATAAGAAGGCATGCATGGCTAAAGGAACAAGCTTTACGGATCATGTTAAAGCTAAGTTGCTAGATGCTCCTATGGACAAGACAAGTCTGTTTGGTACACCTGCCCAGCAGGTTATGAAGAAAATGGAAGAAAAGGCAAAATCTGTTCAAACTGTTAAAGATTTCTTGCAGGTTCAACCCCAAGGTTTAGCAGGAACTGGCCTGCCAAGAATTGGTCCTTTCCTGACTCCACAAAATTTCAAAGGGGTAGAAATAGGCGTTCCAGAGGCAGAAACCAATCCAGAGGAGGTGCCTACAGAGGGCGACAGTGGCAAGGTAACAACAGAGGCACAGACACAGCCACTGCCACTACATCAGCACAACCGCAGTGACTTAATCCTAAATCCGCCTACCAGGGAACAAATAGCAGCCCCTCTAGGCGGAAAGTTAACCTTATTTTCAAAGAACTGGCACTACATAACAAAGACAAGTGGATTTTACAAACCATAGATCAAGGTTACGGTTTCACTTCCACACTTTACCAGTCAAAGAGGAATGCCAAATCTACCTCCAAATCAAAAACAGAGGCTCTACGCCAGATAATGGAGTTAGCAAACATGAGAGCTGTGGAAAGAGTGCCAACAGCAGAACAAGGAAAGGGGTTCTACTCCAGACTATTCCTAGTTCCAAGAAAGGAAAAAGTTGGAGACCAATTCTCGACCTGTCCACCTTAAATACATACATCATTGTCCCAAAATTCAAAATGCTGACCCTACAGCAACTTCTTCCCATGCTGGGCAAGGAGTCTTGGCTGGTAACTCTAGATCTCAAGGAGGCATACCTGCGTCCCCATTGGACGAATCTGGAGAAGATACCTCAGATTTCTTGCAGGATCAGAGCACTATCAATTCTCAGCATTGCCCTTTGGCTTATCTCCTGCAGAGTATTCACAAAATGCCTGGCATCAGTAATCCCCATTGCAGACTACAGGGAATTCAAATTTACCCATACCTGGGCGACTGCCTGCTACAAGGGGACAACAAAAGCAAGCTGACAACAGATTTACAAAGGGTCATTTACTTGCTACAAGGACTGGGATACACAGTCAATTTACAAAAGTCAAGACTGATACCATCCCAAACAAGGACTTTCTTGAATTGGACACAGTACAACAAATGGCATTCCTGACTACAGAAAAACAAAAAGAACTTCCTCTTTACTTCTTGGCACTAACAAAACTGAGCAAGTTAACAGCAAGAAAAGTTCTACAGGCCTTGGGCTTCATGGCATCATGCATAATCTTGGTCCCATTTGCCAGACTACATATGAGGAAACTACAGTGGTACCTAAAGAATTTATGGTCCCAACACAGACACAGTCTTGAAACAGAAATCCCACTAATTCCATGCTTAAAACAGGAGTTCCTATGGTGGGCTCAGGCATGCCAGTCAAACCCAGGCCTACCCTTAGATGTCAACCAAGCCAGACCATCACAACAGGCGCTTCAGACCTAGGATGGGGGCCCACATGCTGGACAAATGCGTGCAAGGATTGTGGACACAGGATCAACTTCACCTGCACATCAATCTAAAAGAAATGCTGGCAGTAAAACTGGCAATCCAAAAGTTCAAACCATTTCTCAAAGAGGGCCAGTTGATGAAAAGGACAGACAACACCACAGTCATGTGGTACATCAACAAACAGGGAGGCACTCATTCATACCCCCTATGCAGAATGACCTTGGAGCTGTGGACCCTGGCACTCAGCTACAACGTTCAGTTACAGGCAATATTTGTACCAGGGAAAGACAATACTCTGGCAGACATATTAAGCAGAACCACTTCGGATGCCCACGAATGGAAGCTGCACCGGACATCTTCAAGACCATCTCGAAGAAATGGGGAATGCCACAGATAGACCTATTTGCATCACCTCTCAATTACCAGCTCAAACAATTCTGCACAAGGACATTCCACCCACTAGCATGGAAAGTGGACTCACTCTCCTTCAACTGGAAAGGCCTAACAGCATATGCATTCCCACCTCTTCCTTTGATACACAAGGTACTGCTAAAAATAAGGAAGAGCGTCCAAGGATAATCCTGATAGCTCCAAACTGGCCAAGACAACACTGGTACCCACTACTGAAGAGCATGTCTCGGAACAATATGTGGCCAATACCACTGATGCCTTTGATGCTAACTCAGAACAACTACAGCATCATACATCCAAACCTAAAAACGCTGCAACTGACTGCATGGAACATCACATAGCAGCAGCTAATCCAGAACTTTCCCAAAGAGTTAAGGACATTATTCTTGAAGACCTTCAACAAGAAGGAACTATGCTGGAAAATGGAAAAGGTTTGTCATTTGGAAGAGGAAAAGATGTGTCAAACATAGATATGCCTAACATTCTGGAGTATCTGGCGAACTTCTTCATTCAGGCCTGTCCTACTCCTCCATCAAGATACATGCATCAGCTATTTCAGCAGAATACAGCTTTGATCCACCTGTTTTTCACCCTTTGCTCAGGCAGTTCCTCAGAGGAATCAAGAATGTAAAACCTCCAAGGAAACCACCATTACCAGCTTGGGATTTAAACTTTGTGCTAGAAAAGTTGACACTATCACCCTTTGAACCAGCAGCAACAGCAGACCTACAACACCTGTCATGGAAAACTGCTTTCCTACTGGCAATTACTTCAGCAAGGAGGGTTTCAGAACTACAGGCCTTAATGGCAGTGCAACCCTTCCTAATCTTCCACCAAGATAGTGTCCTTGAGGACTAATCCTACATTTATGCCCAAGGTGGTATCAGAGTGTCTTTAAACCAGGCAATCCACCTACCTACCTTCTTTCCCAACCCACAAAACAGAGGGAAAGAATACTGCATACCTTGGATGTACATAGACAGCTACGCTACTACTTGGACAGAACAAAAATAGCAGAAAGACTGACCAACTCTTTGTAGCCTATGCAACAGGAAGGGAAGGAAAAGCTATTTCCAAACAGACAATCTCAAATGGATAGGAAATTGCATACGATACTGTTACTCCTTCCATGGAAAACCAATTCCACAGAACATAAGACCTCATTCTACAAGGGCAACAGCCACTACCACAGCCTTCGTGGCAACCAAAGACATTATTGAGGCTACTTGGACCTCCGTGCATACATTTGCCAAGCATTATAATTTGCCTCTTTATTCCAGATCCCGAGCAGGGTTTGCCACTGCTGTACTGCAAGGGATCCTAAACACACCATAATCTACTTTTTCCTCCTCCCTAGTTGGCTATGGTATTCTACCCACTTGTTATGACTGCAGATGCATCCATGAAGGACATAGTACAGTTTTGTACCTACCATAAATGTAGATGTCCGAACTGGATAGCATCTGCAGTCTCCTTCCCTCTGTGGTACTCTAGGGTGTTTACCCTCCTAATAGCTAGCTTTTGGGGAGTCTTTATGGTGTATTTGTTTGTACATATATGCTTATTGCTGTGTTTACCTCTATCCATTTGGAAACATTGGCATCTATCCAAATTTTTAGCCTGCAAGAGGGCTACTGGCATCTGGGGCAAGAAACACTGAGGAAAATGGCGTCGGCTGATGCTTTTATACCCGAAGACCAACAGAGATCGACATCAGCGAAGCGGACCGGACTTTGGAATCCGGCCGACTGCAGGGCTGCCTGACGACAGGACAACCCACTTGTTATGACTGCAGATGCTATCCAGTTCGGACATCTACATTTATGGTAGGTACAAAACTGTACTTTTCCCGTACTACCCCATTACTAGAAACTGAACCAGAACTTCGCATGCGTGTGTCAGTAATGCACACACAGAGCTTTGCTAAGATCTGTTGCAGCTTCTGGAAGTTATAATGCATTAAAGACTTCCACTCTTACTACAGGAGCTAATGAATCATTCTCTGGCACAGACATTTCATCTCTGGCTGCAGTCATAACTGTAAGGTACAGTCTTTATGACCTAAATTAAGTAATTTAATTTCTTACTATTTTTCAAAATTAGCTGGACTGAGATTAAAAAAAAAAAAAAAAATACTTGTATACTGTAGTCCGGACTGTCAGTGTGAGCTGCGCCCTGGCCACAACACTGCCTTGCAGACCCTCCCAATGCCATTGACTTTGGACTGCTGCTGATATTTTCCCTGAGGCCACTGTATATACATTTCTTTTGTCTGGGTTTCTGCTTCTTGCTCTCCCATCCATGTTTTAGAGCCAATCACAGGGCTCCAAATGCTCTCTTGACTTGTATAGACATGGGTGGGGCAACATATCTTTTCCATAGGTTATCCTGCCACAGCAGTGTTTGTTTTGAACAGTGGCATGACAAGACTGGTGTCATTCGATTTCACCTATCGCTAACGCTAGATGTGAATGCACCCCTGCAGTTTTAAAATGTACACATCTCTGTAGTCTGGTTATGCTTACCGGTGCCTGTGATGCAGTGTCATAGAGCTCTGTTTGAAGAAACCAACAGGACTAATGCCACAAGTGTTAAGACTGCTCGGCATGCAGAACTTTCTCAGAATGCTAAACTCCAACCCATCCATAACAAACTGTACTGCCTATTTGAGACAAATAAATCTTCCAAAGCAAAAAGGAACTAAAGTAGTCGTACACACAGTCTCAGGCTGCCTCTAAGGATAAACTGTTTTTTTGAGATAAAAGTTCACTTTCTTTGTCTAAAATGACTTTGATTGGCCTTTAAATCCTTTTTTTCTGTTCTTTTGCCTTTCTAATGGAATTTTCTGTCTCTTTACATATTTATGAAGTCAAGAGTATGTTTGTTTACCCAGTGTTTGATTTGGACCTTTGCTTACTTAAGCAGTTGCAGCTTTTCAAAATGACTGTCTTTGTAACAAACAGATCCCCCTCTCGAACAAACCTTTGCAGTATTTTTTTTTGTATCCTTCCCTTGACATCAAAAAATCTGTTCGCAGAATGCTCAGCAGAGCCTCAAAAGTGCCGTACTTTCAATGGTGAAAGAAAGCCCCCTGCATTACCATCAGAACTTATATATATATATATATATATATATATATATATATATATATATATATATATTGGAGAAAAGAAAACTCCACTATCAGTGAAACGTTTATTTCTGTGTCAGTTGTACAACACTTTGTGAAAGTGCTGTTGATGGATCGTCAGGAACCCATGTTTTGATGCCACAGAAGCTTCCAAAAATTTGAGTAAAATTTCTCTGTATACTTTAGAAGTATTTACAATTCAAAAATGGTACATAAAATGTTGATGGCCAGTGTGAGAAGAACCCTAGCTAATGTAAAAAGAAACCTCACTGAGAAGTCACAGGTTGGCATGCTACTTAACTGAAAACTCTGCAAAACTACAGCAGAACCTGATGGAGGCAACAAGTAGCATCAAGGCCAAGTTTTTTGCAGTTATAATTTCTGAGCCTTACCATACTGCCACTGAAGCTTCTAGCATTAGGCTAGTTCCCATTTTCTCATCCCATCCTGTATCTTTTCCAACACTTTAGACTATCAACCCCAGTGCCTGTTTTAGTGTCTTACCTTCTCTAGATTACTCCTTTAAACAATTTGAAATTGACCATAATAAATTGGTAGCAACCTTTGATGCCAAAGGGTTGGTCTGGAAAAACTGATGTCTTTGTACAGATCAGCAAGGAACAGTGCTGGTCCTAAAGTGGTTTGACACCCACTAACAATGTCTTTTATGCAATGACATCAGCTGGACTTTGTCTTAGGTGTCTGCTACATATGTCCTAGTTTTACCAACTTCAGCCTACCTAGGTTTGGCTTACTCCTGACATTGCTTTATATTCTCACTCCAACTGTCTAATCAGTTAAAGGGTCTTTTGCTATGGTTATGAACTTTCCCACTATCTCCATTACCAGCTTGGTGGATATGGGCATCCTGAGGCAATGTAGAAATTGCCTCATAAGTTCATAGGTGTTTACTAGGCTGATGACCACAAGGGCCTTTTTAAGCCTAGCCATGCATCCCAAATCTCTGACAAGTTCTTATACCCTTGATAAGTGTAAGCGGGGGCCTGGGAGATGAACCATTTACAGGTTACCTGTTTGCATTAGAGACATAGGTGCCAAACCAGGGATGAATTTCTGGTTTCCCATCCAATTGTCCAAAGTGCACTTGAATTGGATTAGGGAGGAACTCTGCTTCACATGGATAGGGAGCCTGTTCCATAGATGGGATAGTCTCTGGGATGCATACCTATCTCTCCAGCATGACCTCTATTTATATCACAGGCAAGGTTTAAGTCTTTAGAATGGGTAATTCTGCTACTGTTTGTTTTGTGGATATGCAGGAGGTCCATCAGAGTGGGGTCTGAGAATGCCATGTATGCCAGACCTAGATCTCCCATCAAAAGCCTGTAGGAGACCGAAAACAGGGGTAGGGCTTTGAGGCGGTCTGCATAGGGCATATTACTTGCACCCTACATGCTTTTAGTGAGGAACCTCTGTGGACATTCCAGTTATTGGGTATGCCTGGCTAGGTACATACCACAGGGTGCATTATACTCCATGATAGGTCCGATGAATGTCAAATAAAGTGGAACAATGACTTCCTTGGACTTGGATGCCATACCTTTGTTTATAAGTTGTGCAACATGTAATGATTTCCTCACCACTGTAGACACGTCATAATCAAAGACTAGATTACTGTCTACGTGTATCCCTACGTCCCTGACTACTGGGTCAACTCTAAGGGGTGTGTTGTCAATATGATAGTTACCAAGGATGGATGACTTCCCAAAGAATACTATTATGCATTTCTTGGCATTTAGTTTTAGTCCATGGCTCTGACACCAGTTATTTGTCTGTGTCGGCCCTTTCTGGAGAACATTTGTGTCGGTGTGAGATTCAGTGACCGCTCCTAATTTGCAGTCATCTGCAAATTTAGTCTGCCACAGACCACTGACATTGGCTTTGACTTCTGAGAAGTAAATGTCAAAAAGGAGTGGTACAAAGACTGATCCTTGAGGGACTCCACTTGTGACTGGCCTCTCCAGGAAGTGCTGACACAGACAAACAACTGGTGTCAGAGCCATGGACTAAAACTAAATGACAAGAAATGCATAATAGTATCCTTTGGGGAAGTCCTACATCTCTGGTTGAGCAACTTATAAACAAAGGTATGGCATGTAATTCCAAGGACGTCATTGTTCTACTGTATGTGGCATTCATCAGACCTCTCATTGAGTACAGTGCCCCCTTTGGTATGTACCTAACCAGGTATATCTAGAAAATGGAATGCCCTCAGAGGTTAGTCACTAAAAGAATACAGGGCGTAAGTAAAATGTCCTATGTAGACCACCTCAAGACCCTATCTATGTATTTTTTCTCCTACAGGCTGTTGAGGGGTGATCTACACCTGGCATACAGGGCATATCTTCAAAACAAACCGTACCAGAATTACTCATTCTAAACACTTTAAACCTTGCTTGTGATATAAATAGGACCCACTGGAGAGACAAGTATGTATCCCAGAAACTACCCCTTCTCTGGAACAGGCTCCCCATCCATGTGAGGCAGAGTTCCTCCCTAACTCAATTCAAGTGCAACTTTGATAATTGGATAGGGAACAGGAAATTCATCCCTGACTTAGGACCTGTGTCTCTCATGGACACAAGCAACCTGTAAATGGTTAATCTCCCAGGGCCCTGCTTGTAAAGGTTTCATCTGCTAAGCCCCTGCTTGCACTTATCAAGGGTATCAGAACTGGTCAGAGATTTGGGATACATGGCTAGGCTTAAAATAGCCCCTGTGCTGATCAGCCTAGTAAACACCTATGAACTTATAATGTTGGTTCACCTGGTGTCTTTTTTTTTTTTTTTTTTTTTTTTCCTCTAGGAAGGTCTAGTCTGCTGACCAGCTGTTATTTTCCAGTAATCTTATTCTAATTTGCTGGTTTCTTTTTGTTTTATGTGGAAGCACAATTATGTTGTGCAGGTCCTGCCGTCAGACCACTGTTTTCACTTTAGCAGTAGCCCTTCCTGGCAGTATTCTGCCCTCTTGAACCTTCCAACCCTGTTCCACTCCCCATCAAGATGTATTCTACCCCAAATTGTCCATTCTATACCTTCTACACAGATTTGGCAACCCACTTAGCTTAAGAGGGCAATCAGCTTTTTTTTTTTTTTTTTCTACAGACTGTCCAGTTATAAGCTCCAGAACTGCATCATTTAGACCTCCAACAGAACTATGAACAGACTTCAGACAATAGGCATGGTGGTGAATGGGCCTTTTCCCCTCCTCATGTAATCACCATAAATCTAGATGCTTGTAAAGTTGGTGTGGGAAAGAGTGGGATGGCCTACCTCAGAGACTGTCAAAAGGCCTGTAACCAAAGAGTCATCCTGAGTGGTTCCACCCTTGGTGAATACCTTGCATAATACTGTTTTACATTTGGGAGCACCCTGACACTATGGACCCTGTTGTAAGGAAGGAAGACCATGTATTCTAGCTATCTAAGAAGTATTCATTGTGGGTAGAAACTCCAAAATGAGTTGTCTCCATCTTTGCCATGACCCTTAAGGGAACCCAACTCCTCAGTGTCTGGCCATCCCTTCCCCAGAATGTGAGCCCAGGGCTTTAGATAGGCTGGGAATATTTGTGTTCATATCTTTTATTTTTATGCATGATGGCATTGAGCTGTTAAACTGAAATGTACTTCTAGCTAGACTTGTTAAAAGAAGTATAACAATCTGTTGAAAATTGTGACATTAAATATGTTCAGGCTTCCATATTTGGAAGCCTCATAGTTCATTTACCATTTCCTGTGGTGGAAAAGCCTTACAAGTTTTTAGGACTTGGTGTAGCTTTACACCAACACTCTCTGGTCTACTTTACTGGCTTTGCATGATGTGAAAACATTCTTCATAGACTTGACCTTCAAGAGGCCCTTAACTGTTTGCCTTGGAAATTAATAATTTGCTTAGACTGAAGGAGGAAGAGAGCAAACCCTTACTGCTACAGGTTTGAAGTTTCACTCTAAACCTCTTCTTTTTGATGGTGCAGAAGTATCATTCGAGGTCATGTTTTCTCAAGACTTGCATTCCAACTGGCAAGACTCCATTGGGAGTCTACAGATTTCCTCCCATAGCTCCCTTAAAGGATGCTGACCCACAGTCTGAGATTTTTTGTGTTTTCTGGAGGTAGTGGGTATCCCCTGGGCAGCCAGCAGAAACCTTGATTTCCCATTTTGACCACCCCTGGGGAGGTGGTTGGAAAGCTCTGTCCACTTGACGGCCTACTTCCCTTACCCATGTGTCCTCTCTCTTATCTGGAAATAACTTGATGATAGCAAAAGGCCATCTTTCCCACCCCATGTCATCTGAACCTTTACTTGATATCTCACTTTGACAAAACTGACACAAGAAAGGCTGTGCAGATGTTCTTCTAGATTTTTTTCTGAAGGAGGTCCCACTAAAGGACTGGACTCCCAATACCCTTCCAGAATCAGACTGAATGTTCTCTTTAACTCTTCCTCTTCAAGGTGCTTGCCAGCACAAAGAACAGGACATGTCAAGAAGATTCTTGTACTTTGTAATACGATACAGTCGGTACCACTTCTGGATCTTATCCTTCAGCTTCATCTCAGTCCTAACGGTATTTACAAAGGGCATGTCGATAGTAACCACCCACTTTACCAAGGTCAGCATTGTTTCCATGTTTGAATGATTGGCTGTTACTCACAGTCAGCCAAGGCAGTGTTATCCAACACAAGACTGACTGTGCTGTACACTTCTGACTTCTTAGGGAATCACAAATCACTTTGCAGAATCTCACCTAGGTTTGACTCCATTCCTGACTGTTGTAACTTTGGTCCCTAGGTGCTAAACTTGTCAGGTTCTTTTTTTTTTTAAGTCAATGTCTCAGACATTGGTTCCACAGTAGAGTTCCTTCTGTTGGACAAGCCCTGTCCAGGAAGCCTATGCTTCTGGGCACTTGAGACTCACGTCCGCCTCAATTTTGATGGTGCCCGATGAAAGATATGATATGGTGGTACAACAGTTGCATTCTTAAAGGTTAGTGGTCTCAGAAATTGGAGCGTTTAGTGATTATTTCCAGTCCGTGTCCAAATCATCAATCCGTTTGTGAATCTACATCCTAAATCTGTCGTAATAACTGATGCTCCTTCTTAAGATGAGGAGGACAGCACAGGGTCTTTGCCTCCAGTAGAACTCAGAGTTTCATGTTAGTGTCCTGAGTTTACATTTCTGTTCTGTTTTCCTGCTTTAAGCTCTTTAAAAATGGATTCCACGTCCCCATTTAGCCAGACTCTGTGGTAGTGATGCTTTATATCAAAAGTTGGGGGGGGGGCCCACACCAACTCTTTTTAAAGAGGGCTTGAGAGTCTGAGATGGCCTACAACAGGTTTTTGTCAGCGTTACAAGTTGCAGGGCAATGTAGCTGCTTGGTGGACAGACTGAACACATGCATCTTAATAGCCTATAAGTACTTTCCAAGTCGTTAACAGCAAATGTAAAATTAAGAAAGTAAGGTCATTCTGTTGGCAGTCTTTTGTTGTCCACCTCTCAAATCGACCAGATGTGGCAAATATCTATGGTTCCACCCTCCAGCAGCATTACATGGAGGTTTGCTAAATGCATTTCTTCCACCTCTGCTGAAATAACAAAGATTATAAAGGTAAAATAATTGGGGGAGGCCGTGAAACTGCTTCTTGCTGGTCCACGCAGATTTGGTTTCTCATGTTTCAGCAGTTTCTTTTAGCTTTTCCACTTCAGCTTCTTTATCAGAAGCACTTGTCATATTCTTTCTTGGGGGAAACTCGCTTGCATCTCCACTCCCTTTAACAGCTCAGCAGTTGCCATAGCCTGTTGTAGCGAGTATGCAAATCCTGCAGTTATCAGGTTTGTAATCCTAAGTTTGCTGCAACACTGCTAGGCACTGACCTATAATACAGTTACATTCATTTTCTCCTGGTATTTTTGTGCTTAACCTTCGAGTCTTCTTGAACTGGAACCGAGCCATCTCTTCCTCTTACTTGGCATACAACTAATACTCCAGTTGTTTATATATCAATGTGTTTGTTATCTACGCAACCGTTTAGACCAATTGAAGTATGTTGATTTTATTTGGCTTGCAGTATAGAATATTCCCCTGGGTGTGGGACTTTGCAACTATGTTCAACATTTTGATCATTGTTGCAGTAGGTTTAGCTGTATGAGTTGTCCTGCATGAGATATGACCTCTGGCCAGCTTTTAAAGCTTAAGGGCATCTACCCCGTGCCTCAGCTGCCAGTGGCTCAGGCAGAGCCACTTTGAAGGTTTTAAAGCCCATACTGCCTTTTTAAAATTTATTGCAGCTGAAGTGTACTGCCTCTGCAGGCTTCATGGAGCTGATGGCTGGCTAGCGATCCTTCAAGGCTGGGCAGATAAGTACCCTTATATGGAAAACCTTCCATGATGTCATTTTTTCCTGAGGAAAACTGTGGTGTTATGTAGTGTTATCTCGCCGTAATTCTTGCTGGATGGGTTTGGAGCCGCGGCTCTGACTTGGCCAATACTAAAACTCAAGAGCTTTTACTGGCTCGAGGCTATCCCCATCCCATGGTGCACCATGGCAATTCCCCAGATCCCATTTGCCGCGAAAGCTTCGAGGTTGTCCTCTTACTGGCTTGTTGGCTAAGTGAAATATTTTTGACTTTGTTCACTTTCTCTTCAGTAGTTTTTTTCCCTTATTATCTGAGTGATTGTCGTGTTTGCTACCCCTGTCCCCTTTCTTAAGGATTTTATGGCCCGTTTTTAGTTAGAGGGCCATTCTTATCTGTGTTGCTAGTTTTCTCCTTTTTTAAAAAAAAAAACAAAAAAAACAAAACTATTTTCTTCTTCTTATAGTTGTACTATTAGGTTTTGTTTGTTTTTTCTTAAAAGAAATATGTCAGAGGATAAAGACCGAGAACACAAAGGATAAAGACAGAGAACACAAAGAACACCGCCCTTCTGGCTTTAAAATATGTGATAAATGTTCTCAAATAATGTCATTGACTGACAGTCACACCAGTTGTGTGTACTGTCTTGGAGAGGCTCATTTGCAAGAACCCCTGTACCTTCTGTCATGTTTTCAGCACCAGGGTTCTTAATGAAAGGAAAGGGAAACTTGTAGATAGGGGCCTTATGACTAGTTCCTTCCAAGAAAATTTGGAACAAGGTCAGACAGTTCCAAAAAGTCATAAAAGGAAATCTCCAACAGTTCCTGCTTCGGAACAGACAAAGAAATCAAAAGCGACGTTCTGGCTCAAATTCTGCTTCTTCAGTCTCTGTGCCGTCTGTTTCTTCGGTGCCGAGACAATCTTCTCTGTCGAGACACTCGCCTATTTTGGAACCGGTTTCACCAACCTTGAGCTCCGATTTTGGAAAGGAGGAGATCTCCATCTGTCTCCACCCAGTTCCTCCAGGACACTTTCTGATGAGGATGTAGAGCGGGTGGTGAAGAGGCTGCTCTGTGAACTGGTGCTGGCAAAATTTTTTGCTCCTCTGGACCTAAAGGCTTCGGAGCCATCCCATCTTCAGTCTGCTGTTCCTCCTCCAAATGCTTCGCTCTGTGTCTAATGTTTCGGGTCCTTTATTGCTGGATCCTTTGGTTCCGAGAGTTCTTCCTGCTTCCTTGGAACTGATAACCTCATCAGCTCAGTCTGGAACCAAGGGGTCTGGGAGCAGATGCTCTCCAGTCGACTCCAAGAGAGATGGTCAGCCCAGTTTTTCTTCGGAACCGACCCTTCCTCTCGGTGCTTCAGCTCGTGTGAGCTCTGCTCCCACGAGTCTGTCTTTTTGTTTCCTCTGAGCAGAGGTCTTCTTCGGAGTGGGGTGGTAAGGCCTTCGAGGCAATAGAGAAAGCTTTGTCTATTACTAAAGCCCTGCCATTGGACCCGATCTCCCTCCAGCAGCCGGCAGCAAACTCTTCTCCCCCACCTGCTCCTAAACTTAGGGAACCAGAGCCCCCAAGAAACCCCCATTGAAGGTGTACCCTCTTCCAAGACTTCCCCAGATTACGCCACTGGAGAGGTCCTTCAGAAGAGAATTTATAAGAGGAAGCACATCGACGCACCCGAGTCTGTCACGTCTGACATTGATTTGGATGAGTCAGAAGGGTCCCCAAAATCCCCCTCTGAGGATGTCTCTTTTGCAGACATCCTTGAAATCCTTAGACAGAAGGGTGATTAGAAGACCTCTAACCCTACTGAGGATGAATCAGTGTACCTTGAGGCTTTTGGTTCCTGATCTTCCACCTCCTGGGTGACACCGCCATATGACCAACTGTTAGGCGTCATATCTCGGAAAGCTTGGACCTCTCCGGACACAGTGGAGCCTTCCCTAGGTGGCCGAACAGATTTCTCACTGCTCCAGAAGACTAATCATTTCTTACTAAGGAAATACCTGTGGATGCTATGGTGATAGCAGCAGCCACAAAGAAGGAGTTATCTGAGACATCCTCCTAATAAAGAGTCTAGGAGGATGGATAGGTATGGAAAGAGTACCTTTTCTTCAGTGGCCTTTACCTAAATTACCTGCCCCATTTGACTAGGCTTCAAAGGGATCTCATAAAGGAGTTGGGAGATACCCTTCAGGGTTCAGTAGCATCAGGATCCGTTGACAAGGTATCTGCGCAGCTCTCCACCCTTACCTCCATTGCTAACCCCTGAATGAGACTGATTTCCTATGCAGCTGACGGAGGGAGCAGGGTGGCCACAGCAGGGATCTCTCTTAGGAGACATTCCTGGATGAGTCTATGCAATTTTACAGACTCTTTCAAGTCTTCCTTTACCAACGTCCCCTTTGATGGTTCAACTCTTTTTGGAACTCTGGTAAAAGACTTTGACCAGGTGCAAGCAGGGAGGGAAAACCTGATCTGTTGTCCGAGTCAGTTTCTCCCTTCCTTCCAGACCCTATCTCAAGGGTCAGACAGGAGGGAAAATGTGGTTCCGTAAATCCCAAAAAGGTTTCCCTCAAGCAAAAGGTCCAACCCTCCCCTAGAGGCAGAGGGGGGAGGTTATAATGGAAGGCACCATGCTTGTGGCAGAGGGGATCCGCAACACCAGGGTGATAGAGATACTTTCTCAAATCGACCCTTTCATCGTCCCTGAGGGGTTGCCCGACTCTCCGTCTCTGGAGGTAGTCGGGGGTCATCTCTCACGTGCCTGGCTACAAATTTCCCAAGATCGATGGGTACAAAATATAATTTCCAGAGGTTGTCTCATTCCCTTTATTTCCGATCCCCATGCAAATCGGTCTTTACTAGATGTGCCACCCAATCAAATAGACCGTGCAACATCAGAGGTTATCTCGTTGCTTTATAAAAAGAGTCATCCAAAAAGTCCCCACAGAACAAATAGGATACGGAACTTACTCGCAATTCTTTTTAGTTCCAAAAAAGACTGGGGACTGGAGATAAAGTCTCTCCGCAAGCTAAGCGTGTCTGTAAAAAAAAATTGAAGTTCCGTATGATCACTCTGCAGTCAATTTTTCTGTTTATCAGAAAAAACAGTTGGATGTGCTCCATAGATCTTCAGGATGCGTACTACCATACCAAAATGGACAGGCGCTCCAGAAGACATCTATGCTTTCGACTGGGAACCAGTCATTTTCAATTTCGAACACTGCCCTTTTCTCACTGCAGCCCCCCAGAGTGTTCACCAAATGTATGGCAGTGGTCACGGCTCACCTGAGACATCAGGGATTCCAGGTGTTTCTGTACTTGGATGACTGGCTCCTCACTGCTACCACCAAGCACCAACTAATCCGAGCCAGGGATAAGACTATATCCTTGTGCACCAGATCAGGAATTACAGTAAATCTAAAAAAATCTGCCTTCTCTCCATCCCAGCGCACTGTCTTCTTAGGCTCAGACATAGACTCGACCACCATGACAGCAAAACTGACACCAGAAAGGATAGAATCGTTGCACAACGAAGTCAAATTCTTGCTGACCAAAGACAAAAGTGCAGGCCAGTATAGTTCTTCAAGTTGTAGGGATTATGGCATCCACCATTCTTTTAGTTCCCCTAGCCCGCCTACCCATGAGAGTACTAAAGTGGCTACTATTTGCCCAGTGGTCAATGCAGGATCTACCCTTGTCACACCAAATACTCATTACAAACTCCTGCAAGAAGGATCTAACATGGTGGTTGCATACAGATCAGCTTTATCTAGGTTGTTCCCTTGATGTTCATCGTGTTTCACTGTTGCAGTCATGACTGTAGGGTTCTCCCCTGCCGGCAGGCAGTCCTCTGTCGGCCAGAATCCCAAAGTCTGGGTCCGGTGTCGGCTGCTCAGCCATGCTCCCTGACGTCAGAGCGCCAGGAGTACAAAGCTGACAGCCGACGCCATCTTCTCCAGTCTTTCTTGCCGTGCGGTGATAGCAGTTCGCAAGTGCCAGTCGGCTGACTCCTGACAATTTTTTCTGATAAACTTCAGTCCAAAGACTTTCTTCTCCACTCAAAGCTAAGTACTCCGTTGGGGAAACTTTCTTGCTCCAGTCCGATGTCAGAAAAAGTTAATAATTGTATTTCATGTGGGAAGCAAATACCTCATAAGGATTTTCATTCTTACTGTATTCCTTGCTTAGGCCCTGACCACGACGTAGCTAGTTGTCGGTTTTGTGCTAGATTCAATCAACGTACAATTAAACGAAGGTACGATTTTGCTTTTCATTACTTCGGTAGGTGCTTTAACTACAAAATGTCGTCTGATACGGTTCCGGCTACCGGAGTTCACAAACGTCGCAAGGATAAAGACAGGCCTCCGAGGTCCAAATCTGATGATAGCGCACAAGCGGAGCCAGCTTCAGGTTCGGTCGTTGTCAGTGAGGTGCTTTTGCAGCCCCTGTCATCGGCCATTTCAGAACCGATGGCCGAAACGGACTCTCATGAGGAGCCAACCAGGCCTTCAAATATTTCTATTGCAGGACCTTCGGACAATGCTCCTTCGGATGGGTCCGGAGCCGCTGTGCAGGTACCGGCTTCCGAAGGGGTTTTCAGGCCTACTCAGCTTCTAATAAAGGCAAAGCCAAAGACAAAGGCAAAGACTCCTTCTAAATCAAAGACTGCAACACAGGCCTCTTCTGAACCGGCTCCCAAGTCACAGAAACAGTTACTCAAGATGGCGGAGGATTTACTTACTATGATTAGGGGTTCTCATCCCCCTCCAGATAAAAGGCCAAGGCAGGATGTTTATTATGATTCCACTGATCAGGCTTCTGTTTCTTCAGTTTCTTCTTCTGACCAGGAATATTCTTTCCCTCCTTATGAGGATTCTGATGCTGAGGAATCCATTCCTTCAGCTTCTCCCCCTGAGGATTTCTCTTTTGGGGAAACTTTGCATGAAATGAGGGAACATTTCCACTGGGAAGGATAGGAGTATTCGGAATCTAAGAAAAGACCAAGGGATTTTCTTCTTCTCCCCCAACATAGACCCCTGGCTATTCCTCCTGTTTTGGATATTGTGGATGATGCTTTTTCGGAGGCTAACTTAACCCCTGACTATTTTCCTCCTGCTCCTGTTAAGCCTGATAGATATTACAGGGTTCCTGATTCCCACCAGTTTTTATACAAGAACCCTTCTGCTGACCCTGAAACCATTTCTCAGGGTCCTACGGGAGTTAAGGCCGCTTCTGCCAAAAATCCCATTCCCACTGAAAAGGATTCTAGATCTTTAGAAAGATGGGGCAAAAAAGTGTACACTTCTGCTACTTTGTCCATTAGGGCTTTAAACTGTCAGTTTCATATGCTGAAATACCAGCAATTTCTCTTGTCTGTTTTAAAACAAAAGCTTACTTCCATTTCTGCCTGTGCAGATGATAAGGAATTACATGACTTATTGCATGCCACTGAACAAGTTGGGAAGCATGGTTTACACTGTGGATTTGATGCCTTGGAGGCTTCTTGCAGGGCTGCTGCCTCCGGCACAGTCATTAGAAGGCATGCATGGTTAAAGGAACAAAATTTGCCAGAACAAGTAAAAGCTAAATTTCTGGATGCTCCTGTTCAGCATAATGTTTTGTTTGGATCAAAAGCTGAAGAGGTGATTAAAAAGATGGAGGATAAGGCGAAATCCATGCAAACGGTTAAAGATTTCTTACAAGTACAGCCACCATGATTTAGCAGGAATTGGCCTTCTAAAAATTGGTCCTTTCCCACTTCAGACAGGCCTCAGAGGGGTAGATATAGACGCTCCAGAGGAAGGCCTCAAACACAAGCTTCTTATAGACCAAGACAGTGGACTGCTTCCACCCCTAGGGGAGGAGAGGACAGGTCACAAACTCATAGGAAACAAACTCAATGACTCCACTCTGTTGGGCTGCAGGAACTTCTTGCCTGGAAGCCCCTCTCGGAGGAAAACTATCTCTTTTTTTATCAAAATTGGACTCGTATAACCCAAGACAAGTGGGTTCTGGATGTGGTTTTAAGAGGTTACAAATTCCATTTTCATACCCTGCCAAGGCCAAGCAGATGGCCAGACCTTCCAAAACATCAATGGACAGAGGCCTTAAACCAGGTGGAAGCTCTTTCGGCCATGAAAGCCATAGAACCGGTTCCACTTTCAGAGATGGGACAGGGTTTTTACTCAAGGCTCTTTCTAGTCCCCAGGAAGCAAAACTCATGGAGTCCCATTCTGGATCTGTCAGTCTTGAACACCTTTCTAGAGATTCCAAAATTCAAGATGCTTACTCTACAGCAGCTACTTCCAATGCTGTTCAAAGATGCATGGATGGTGACTTTGGATTTAAAGGAGGCATATTTACACATTCCCTTCAGGCAGGAACGCAGAAAATACCTCAGGTTCAAGGCCGGATCGAGGCACTTTAAATTCTCTGCGCTGCCCTTTGGATTGTCTACTGCGCCCAGGGTCTTCACCAAATGCCTGGCTCCAGTAGTAGCTTACTGCAGACTCAAGGGAATTCAAATTTACCCTTATTTGGACGATTGTCTAATTCAGGCAGGCAAGGATGTCTTACTCCAGCATCTAGAATTTGTACAGAACCTCCTCAAGTTCCTGGGATTCTCTGTAAACATAAAAAAAGCCAAATTTGACACCCTCACAACAGATAACTTTTCTGGGTGCTCTTCTAAACACCACAACCCAGATGGCATTTCTGACATCTGAAAAACAATTACAGCTGGCTTCAACTTTCAAGACCTTGGCAACGTTAACTCCGCTATCTGCAAGGAGATTCCTGCAGGCTTTGGGTTACATGGCCTCCTGCATCCTTCTCGTACCATATGCAAGACTACACATGAAAATACAGTGGTACCTAAAAAGTGTATGGTCTCAGCATTGCCACAGTTTAGACATACTGATCTCCGTCCTGCCTTGCCTTCAAAAGGAATTTCTTTGGTGGTCCAGGGCATGTACTCTAAACAAAGGGAAACCCTTCTGTCTCCCTCCTGCCACTCAGATTCTAACCACGGACGCCTCGGATTATGCTTGGGGAGCCCATTTTCAGGGAAACTGTCTGCAGGGCCTTTGGACAAAGGATCAGAAGCACCTGCATATCAATTTAAAGGAAATGTTAGCCGTTCAGAAAGCTCTAATGGCCTTCAGGAATCTTCTACAACCAGGACAACTACTAATACGGACAGACAACACCACAGTTATGTGGTACATAAACAAGCAAGGGGATCTCATTCCTACCCCCTTTGCAGACTAGCCATGGATCTATGGAACACAGCTCTAGCTTGCAATCTGGACCTTCAAGCTCAGTTTCTACCAGGGAAGCAAAATTTCCTGGCAGACAGTCTGAGCAGAAACCTTTCGGATCCACACGAGTGGATGCTGGACACCAAAATATTCAGGATGATAACAGCAGTCTGGGGATGTCCTCACATAGACCTCTTTGCATCCCATCTCAATCCTCAACTACAGAATTTTTGCACCAGGACTTTCCACAAAGAAGCTTGGAAAGTGGATGCCCTATCATTCAGTTGGAGGAACCTCTTGGGATATGCTTTTCTGCCTCTTCTTCTTCTTCCACGGGTATTATTAAAGATAAAACAGGACAAGCCCAAGATGATGATCTTGCTGCCCCCAAATTGGCCTCGACAGTTTTGGTACCCAACTCTAAAAAAAACTTATGTCTGGAGCCCCCTTGGATTTTACCTCAGTCTCCGAACCTTCTGTCCCAACATCAGGGTCAGGTTCTACACTCATGTCAGAACTCTCAGCCTGGCGGCCTGGTTAATCCAGGGCCTTTGATTTCTTCTTTCCTACCCAAGCAGGTTATGGATGTCATTTTAGAAGCCAGACGTCCTAGCACTAGAAAATCTTATGCAGGAAAATGGAAAAGATTTTGTTCCTGGATGCATGCTCAGGATTCTGATCCTCTTCTTCTGAACATTCCTTTAATTTTACTTTACTTGACAGATCTCTTACATAAGGGTCTCTCTCTTCCATTAAGATACATGCCTCTGCTATTTCTGCTCATTATAATACAGACCCTCCAATCTTTTCCTACCAGCTCATGAGACAGTTTCTCAGAGGAGCTAAGAATTTAAGACCTCCTAGATCTCCTCCCATTCCTGCTTGGGATCTCAACTATGTTTTGAAAAAACTAACCTTGCCTCCTTTTGAGCCTGCTGCCTCTTCTGACATCAAGTTTTTATCTTGAAAGACAGCTATTCTGTTAGCCCTAACCTCTGACAGGAGAGTTTCAGAGTTGCAAGCTCTTATGGCTGTGGAACCTTGTATTATTTTTCATCAAGACAGGGTGTCTCTGAGGACTAATCCTACCTTCATGCCTAAGGTGGTTTCCAAAGTGGCCATAAATCAAACTATCCACTTGCCAACTTTTTTCCCCACTCCTCAAAATAAAGGGGAAAGTATCTTACATTCCTTGGATGTACACAGACAACTACGTTTTTACCTGGACAGAACCAAGGACATCAGAAAATCAGAACAATTGTTTGTTTCTTATGCTTCAAGTTCCCAAGTTAAAGCCATTTCAAAACAGACCATTTCTAAATGGATTGCTCATGGAATCAGATTTTGTTATTCACACCATGGAAAGCAAATCCAAGGGAGTATAAGGACTCATTCCACCAGAGCTGCTGCCACTTCTGCGGCCTTCCTCAGGGGAGTTCCTACCAAAGACATTTTGGAAGCTGCAACTTGGAGTTCAGTGTATACTTTTTCTAAGCACTACAATTTACCCCTCTACTCTAAGTCTAGGGCAGGCTTTGCGTCTGCAGTCTTGCAGGGCCTTTTAGCCGCCCCTTCTTCTTTATGACCACCTCCCTTTCTTTCAGCTTTGGGATTCTACCCTACAGTCATGACTGCAACAGTGAAACACGATGAACATAGTACAGTTGTGTACACCTACCATAAATGTAGATGTTAGAGTGTCTTCACTGTTACTGTCTGGGTTTCCCTCCCTCCTGTCCCCTCTCATTTTTTACTTTTGTGTGGTTCCTTTTTTCACCATTCTTCTGAGGTGTATTTGCAAAGGATATGGGACCTTTCTCATTTTGGGACTCCTGACATCTGTGGCAAGAAAAACTGGAGAAGATGGCGTCGGCTGTCAGCTTTGTAGTTCAGGCGCTCTGACGTCAGGGAGCATGACTGAGCAGCCGACGCCGGACCCAGACTTTGGGATTCTGGCCGACCGAGGACTGCCTGCCGGCAGGGGAGAACCCTACAGTCATGACTGCAACAGTGAAGATACTCGAACATCGACATGTATGGTAGGTGTACACAACTGTACTTTTTTCCTCAACAAAATGCAGTCTTGACAATGGACGTTTCCCAGATAGGGGGGGGGGTGGGCATTATCTGGGAATGACGGTCCAAGGTATCTGACAGGATCACGAGAACCATTTGCATATAAATGTTCTGGAGATGAGAGCAGTGCTATATGCGTTGCAAGCATTCCACAGTTCTCTTCCCACCGGGACAATTGTGATTCAGTCCGACAACATGTCTGTAGTGTGGTACATAAACAAGCAAGGGGGAACCAAGTCTTACCTACTTTGTCGAGAGGCACAAAGAGTATGGAAATGGGCGATGGACTCTCAATGTTTTCTGGTAGCAATGCACATTCCATAAAGTGTGTTTGTTTTTTTTTTTTTAGATATATTTTTTTTTTAGTGTGTTTTTTTGTATGTTTTAAGTAGTATGTTATTTTTTATAATATTTTTTAGATGATGTGGATTTAAAGAGAGGGATATATAAAAGAAAGTGATATATAAAAATGTAGTTGGGTTATATAAGGGAAAAATAAAAGAATAGGAAAAAAAAATTTTTTAGAGTATGTGGAAATTATAGAGAGTGTGATTAAAATGTTGTAGTGTGATATTTTTTTTTATTTAATTTTTATGGATATATATTAGTATGAGAGTGAAAAATAAAGTATTATGTGTGTGGAAAAAAGTAGAGGGAAAAAGTATGAGGGAAATATATATTTTATATATATATTTTATTTAAGGGGATATAATAAAGATGATTAAATATATATAAAATATATATTTTTTATGAGATTTTGGATATATATATAAAGAGATATTAAAGAGGTGAAAAAGAGAGTGAAAAAGTGAGGAATTAAAGTAGAGGATAAAAAGAGAGGGAATATATAAAGTTTTGGGAAATTTATAAAGAGAGTGTGGTATATTATTTTTAGAGGTGAAAAATATATAAAAAAGAGGGAAAAAAAATATATATTTTTAAAAATTATTATTTATATAAAAAAGAAATAATTTTAATTAATTATATAATATTCTATTTATATATAAAAAAAATAAAAAGAGTGTTGTATATATATAAAGTAGTTTTTTGTTATATAAGAGTGTGGAAATATATATTTGTATTGTGAAATATATTTATTGAGTGGATATATAAAAGAGTGTGTGATAATGAGAAATATATTTTTAATGTTTGGTGGTAAGTATAAATAATATATAATTATATATAATATATATAAAATACATATGTGTGTGTATATAATATATTTTTAATATGTGTATTATATTTTTTAAAAATACTGTGTGTTTGTGTATATATTTGTATATATTTATATATATTCATAGATCTTTTTTTATATATATATATAATGTGGGATTATATTTATAAATATATATTTATATATAAAATATAAAAAATATGTGTGTTTATAAATATATAATATATATTTATATATGGATATATATATATAAAGGTGTGTTTTGTTTGGGGTATAAAATAATATATTTATTATATATATATATATAATAAAAATTAAATATATATATATATATATATATGTGTGTGTGTTGTGTGTGTGGATATATTTTATATATTTATAATATTTTAAATTTTTGTTGGGTATATAAAATTTATAAATATATAAAATATTAAAGAGATGTGGGATAAGAGAGGGATAAGAGAGGGTATATATAAAAATGAGTGGGGATATAGTATGTAAAGATATATATAAAAATATATAAAAAGTACATGGACATAAGTATGTATGAAGGGGTATAAATAAAAAAAAATAAAAAAAGGGTGTGGTATTTTATTTTAATAAAAAGTGTTTTGTATATATAAATTATATATAATATAAAAGTGTGTGGAAAAAAGTTTTTTTTATTTTTTTTATTTATTATATAAAAAGTTGTGTGGAAATATTTATAGAATTATTTAAAAAAAGGTTTGGAGTATATAAAATAAAAAATTTTTTATATAAATAAAGATTTTGTATATTATATATATATATATATAAATAAAAAAATATATGTGTTGGGAATATATATATATATATATATATATAAAAATATATAAAGAGATTTGTAGATATATATATATTATAAAATATAAATAGAAATAAAAAATGTGTGTGGGTAATAATATATATATATTTTAAAAAGTGTGTGTATGTGGAAAATATATATTATTTTATATTATATGTATAAAGAAAAAATTTATAAAAAAAAAAAATGATAAGGATATATAAAATATATAATAGTGTTTGTTTTTTTTTTTTGTGTGGTTAGGATATATATATTATATATATATAAGTTTTTGTGGTGTGTGTGTGGATATATATAAATATATATAAAAAAAAGAGAAAATGTGTGTATATATAAAAAAAAATATAAAAAAAGAGTGAATATTTTTATATTTAAAATTAAATATATTGTGAGATATTTTTTAAAATAATATATATAAAAAAAAAGGAAAGAGAGTAGAGTATAATATATATATATATAAAAAGATGTATGATAATTTTTAAAAAATATATATATATATTTTTTTTGTATATATGATAAAATATAAATAAAAAATTTGTTTGTGTATATTTATTTTTTATTATATAATATATATTATATGTGTATATATTTTTTAGATAGGGAAAGTAAAATATATATAAGAAGTGTTTGATAAATTGATGCTAAAAGAAGATATAAATGTAATAAAAGATTTTTTTTTTTATTTTTTAAAAAAGAAGATATAAGAAGTTTTATGATAAGAATGTAAGAAAAAAAAAATATATATAAAAATAAAGTAAGTAGAATTTGTATAGTATAAGATGTTGAAAAGATGTTTTTTGAGAATTTGTTGTTTTATGTAGATAAAGAGAAAAGATGGATTATATAAAAATAAAAAAAAGTGGATATATAAATTAAAATATATATTATATAAACATATTTTGAGATATGTATAAAAAATTCAAAAAAGAGTCTAGTTAAAGAGATAAAGATGAATATATATTTTTCTTGTATAGAAAATAAGAGTGGTGTTTTAAAAAAAAAATTAAAAAAAGTTGGAAGTAAGTGGATAAAAAATATATAAAAAAGTGGAAATTTTTTAAAGGGAAAAGTGTTTTTTTTATTTTATATTTATATAAATTTTTATTATATTTATATATTTTATATTTTTTTTTACTTGCACACACTGTTGCCTCACTAAAGATACATATCATATATATTATTAATATACTATATTACAAGATTCCTTATATAAAAAAGCCATGTTGCAAAATATGACACAATTCTGTACAAAATTTATATAAAAAAATACACACACACTTTCTTTTATATATGTGATTAACACTAACTTAATATATAAAAAAAAAAATATATTTGTGTGTGTGGGGAAAAAATTATTTTTAAAATTAATGATTTTCTCATACAGCCAATATATATATAGTATTGTGTGTTTTTTGGTTTGTGTTGGATAAATAGAAGAGGAATTATAAGATATATATATTATATAATATGAGATAAGATATGTTTAAAGGATATAATTTAAAGTTTTGCTTTATATTCTTCTTTATAAAGAAGTTGTTTTTTTTTTTATATATTTTTTATTTTTTTTTTTTCATGCAGAGTATAAAATTTATATGTGTGTATGTGTATAAAACTAACTGGGTGATGTTCTTCATCTCACATTGCTGCAGTCCTTACACTTGGGTAGTCCGCTGTCCTCGGTCGGCCCGAATATCAAAGTATTAGGCTGACGCCGGTCAAGGCGCTTTAGACTGACATCAGGACGTCAGGGTACAAATGCGCATGACCGACGCCATATCCTCAGTCTTTTTGCCGCATGGTCCGATGCAGAAGCAGCGCTGCAAGTGCCGTTCGGCGTTCTGAAATTTTTCGACCGAGTTTCAGACCGAGTCAAAGTTGGCTAAGTACCCGCTGGGGAATATTTTAGTTTTTTCTTGCCTCAGTGGTTTACCGGATGTCAGAAAAAGTGAATAACTGTATTTTGTGGGAAACAGATACCGATAGAGATTATCATACTTTGTGTATTCCTTGTTTGGGGCCTGAGCACGACGTTGTTGGGTGTCGCTTTGTGCTAGGTTCAATAAAGCGCACTATTGCGAAGGTTAGATTGTGCCAGGTTGGTCTTTGGGAAGCGGTGCAATTATAAGATGCCGCCGGATGTTCGACGCCGCTTCTTCGTAGAAGCCAAAGACAAGGCAGCTAAACCCAGGCAAGAAGAGTTGTCCGTACCGGACGCCGGTTCTTTAGAGGCATCAGTGGAACCGGTGGTTCTGCCGGAGGCTTCTCTGGAGTCTCAGGGGGAGACTTTGTTATTGCAGGATGTGGCCTCTCAGGAGGCAGGTTAGGCTGAAGGGGCTTCTCAGGTTACTGTTCTCCCCTCCCTTCCTAGGGTGGTTAGGCCCTCTCTTTCTGTTTCTAAGGCTTCTCCCAGAGGCAGGCCAGGTTTAGCTTCTGTTGGTGTCACTCCTAGTTCTTCAGGATCTGTGCCCAAGAAGCACATGCTTAAAATGGCAGAAGATTTAATTACTTTGATTAGAGGTTCTTTACCCCCTCCAGATAAGAGGCCTAGGGTGGAACCAGAGTTGGGGAGTTTTGAGCAGCCTTCAGATGTTTCCGAGTCTTCGGCTGAAGACTTACAGGAGTACTCTCCTTATTCTGATGCAGATGATTCGACCCCTTCTGCTTCTCCAGAGGATTTTTCTTTTTCAGAGACTCTTCATTCCATGAGGGAACATTTTAAGTGGGAAGGTCAGGACTTCTCTGATTCCAGGAAAAGGCTTAGGGAGTTTTTGCTTTTACCCCAGCATAGGCCTTTGGCTATACCTCCTGTTCTGGATGTTGTGGAAGATGTGTTTGCGGAGGCTTCACTTAATCCTGATTCTTTGCCTCCTGCTCCTGTTAAACGGATAGGTATTATAGGGTGCCTGAGGCTCATAAATATCTTTATAAGAGTCCTAGGGCGGACCCAGAAACTGTTAGTCAGGGACCTAAGGGTGTCAAGGCCTCTGTTGTGAAAAATCCGGTGTCTCCAGATAAAGAGGCCAGAGCTTTGGATAGCTGGGGAAAGAAAGTCTATACTTCTTCCACCTTAGCTATGAGGGCTTTGAATTGCCAGTTTCACATGTTGAAATATCAGAACTATCTTCTTTCTCAACTGAAGTCTAAGGTAGATACTCTGGCGGAAGGCATTGAGTGTAAGGAATTACAAGATTTAGTACATGTCTCTGAACAGGTGGGTAAGCACTCTTTACAATGTGTTTTGATGCTGTACAGGCCTCGTCTAGGGTGGCTGCCACTGGGTCAGTTCTTCGCAGGCACGCCTGGCTGAGGGATCAGAATTTATCTGAACATGTTAAAACAAGGATTTTGGATGCTCCTTTACAGTCTGATGTGTTTGGTTCACCTGTTGAGTCAGTCTTGAAGAAAATGGAAGACAAGGCTAAGTCTATGCAGACTGTTAAAGATTTTTTGCAAGTCCAGCCTCCGAAGTTTAGTAGGAATTGGCCTGCTAAGGGGTGGACATACCCTTCTTATGATTCACAGTCTAGGGGTAGATCTAGACGTGGTAGGGGCAGAGCTCAGAGCTCCTTCAGACCTAGAACAGGGAGTTCTCCTGCGCAATCTTCAGGTGAGGGCAGGGGCCAGTCCTTTCGTAAACAGGCCCAATGACCTACCTTTTCAGCTGCCAGATCCTTCTTGCCTGGCAGCACCTTTGGGAGGAAGGTTGGCACTCTTCAGGGAAAATTGGACTTTGATTACCCAAGGCAGATGGGTATTGGATATCATACACCAAGGTTAGAGGTTTTATTTCCATACCTTGCCTCCTTTCAAAGGCATGCCGGACGTTCCTCCTCAACAAAGACTAGAGGCTCACAAGCAAATTTCTCTGCTTCTCCAAATAGGGGCCATACAACCGGTCCCTCTGCCAGAAGTGGGCCTAGGATTTTATTCTCGCCTGTTCCTAGTACCAAAGAAGGGGAACACGTGGAGACCAATTTTGGATTTATCTATCCTCAACACTTATCTGGACATTCCCAAGTTCAAAATGTTGACGTTACAACAGCTTTTACCTCTGCTGGGCAAAGATCACTGGATGGTGACTCTGGATCTCAAGGAGGCTTACCTTCATGTTCCTATCAGGCTAAGTTGCAGGAAGCATCTGCGTTTTCGAGCTGGGACTTCTCATTATCAGTTCTCTGCATTGCCCTTTGGCATCTACTGCACCCAGAGTGTTCACGAAGGTTCTGGCTCCAGTGATTGCTTTCTTCAGGCTAAGAGGAATACAGATCTATCCTTATTTGGACGATTGCCTGATTCTGGCCCAAGGAAAGGACGAACTTCTTCATCATTTGCAATATGTGATAGCAGTGCTAAGATGCCTGGGGTATTCTGTGAGCTAAATAAAGTCCAGTCTAGTACCCTCTCAGGACATGTGCTTTCTGGGTGTGAGACTGAATACAGCATCCCAGATGGCCTTTTTGACCCCGGACAAACAAAAGAATCTTTCTCTTTACTTCCATCAATTGTCTCATCAGTCCAGGCTGACTGCAAGGACAGTCCTTCAAGCCTTAGGGTTCATGGCATCTTGTATTCTGGTGCTTCCCAATGCCAAACTGCATATGAGGAAGCTACAATGGTATCTCAAATGTATGGACACAGCACTGCCAAGATATGGACACTGTCATTCAGATAATACCTTGCATTCAAAAGGAATTTTTGTGGTGGGCTCAGGAATGTCACCTAAACAAGGGACTCTCTGTGACCCGCCAGAGGCGAGTCAGATTCTAAACACAGATGCCACCGACAAAGCTTGGGAGCTCATCTAATTGGAAAGTGGGTACAAGACACGTGGCCTGCCAGACTTCAACATCTACATATCAACTTGAAGGAGATGTTAGCAGTCCAATTTGCATTAATAGCTTTCAAGGATTTACTTCTTCCAGGGCAGGTGTTGGTTCTAACAGACAACACAACTGTCATGTGGTACATCAACAAGCAAGGGGAACACATTCTTATCCTCTATGCAGACAAGCAATGATTTTGTGGGAGACTGCTCTCAGTTTACAGCTAAATCTTCAGGCAAGGTTTCTGCCGGAGCACAGAACTCCTTAGCAGATGTGTTGAGCAGGCAAATTATGGATCCCCACAGTGGAAATTGGATCCTCATGTATTTCAGAAATTGACAGTGTCGTGGGGAACTCCAGACATAGATCTGTTCGCTTCTCCACTAAACTACCAGCTGCCAAAGTTTTGCACAAAAAGGTTTCATCCCACAGCTTGGAAAGTGGATGCTCTTTCATTCAATTGGAGCAATCTTCATGTGTATGCCTTTCCACCTCTGCCTCTCCTCCCAAAGGTACTCCTGAAGGTCAGACAGGACAAGCCAAAGATGATTTTAATAGCTCCAGATTGGCCTCGACAGCACTGGTACCCATTACTGAGAAGTCTGGTGCATGGAGCCTCCATGGCCTTTGCCTTGATTCCACACCTGCTGTCTCAGGAGAACAGTCATTTACTCAATGTCAAACTTCACTCTCTTCACCTGACAGCCTGGCATATTCTGTTTTAAACCCTGGAGGGTCTCAGCTTCCACAGCAAGTTTTGAATGTTATTTTGGAGGCCAGAAGGCCTAGTACAAGGAAAGTGCACGCAGATAAATGGAAGAGATTTTTATTTTGGAGTTCAGCAAAGGAATTTGATGTTTCTAAGCCTAATTTAAGTGTGGCTCTTCAATATCTTACTGAGTTACTGGACAAAGGTTTGTCCTTCTCTTCTATTAAGGTTCATGCTGCAGCAATTTCTGCTCACTATGACTGTGACCCACCATTGTTTTCTCATCCTTTGTTTAAGCAATTCCTTAGAGGGGCAAAGAATATAAGACCCCACGGAGAGCTCCTACTCCTGCTTGGGATCTCAATTTTGTGTTGGAGAAACTCACTCTACAACCTTTTGAGCCTGCAGCTACTGCTGAGTTGAAATATTTATCATGGAAGACTGCTTTTTTGTTGGCCATTACCTCTGCGAGAAGGGTTTCTGAATTACAGGCCCTTATGGCAGTTGAGCCTTTCTTAATTTTCCATAAGGATAGGGTATCTTTGCTAATCCTTCCTTTATGCCTAAAGTGGTTTCTAGTGTGGCTTTAAACCAAACTATTCATTTGCCTACTTTTTATGCAAACCCCCAAAATAAAGGGGAAAAGATTTTGCACACTTTGGATATACACAGGCAGTTGCGATATTATTTGAGCAGAACTAAAGGGTTCAGGCAGTCTCAGCAGTTATTTGTTTCTTTTGCTTTGGGTTCTCAGGGCAAGCCTGTGTCAAAACAAACTATTTCTAAGTGGATTGGGTTTTGTATTGCTTTCTGTTATTCCCATCATGGCAAGGAGATTCCAGCTGGGATTAGGCCTCATTCCACTAGGGCTACTGCCACTTCTACAGCTTTTTTAAGGGGGGTGGCAACTAAAGATATTTTGGAGGCAGCTACTTGGAGTTCAGTGCATACTTTCTCTAAGCATTATCACCTTCCACTTTACTCTAAATCGAGGGCTGGTTTTGCCACTGCAATTTTACAGGGCATTTTGGCAGCTCCTACTGCATTATAGCTTTGCCATCCTCCCTTATCTCTGCTTTGGGATTCTACCCAAGTGTAAGGACTGCAGCAATGTGAGATGAAGAACATAGTACAGTTTTGTACCTACCATAAATGTAGATGTTCGAAGATCCACATTGCTGCAGTCCAATTTACCCTCCCTCCTTCCCCTCTGTAGTTAGAGGCGGTTGTGTGGTTTGGGTTGTACATATTGTGTATATTGTATATATTGTACATATGGTTAGTACAAGGGTGGTAGGTTGTTTTTTGCTGTCTTTTGGTTTTTGACCTTTCTGTTTAGGGTCTTCTGACATCTAGGGCAAGAAAAGACTGAGGATAGGACGTTGGTCATGCGCATGTGTACCCTGACGTCCTGATGTCAGTCTTAAGCGCCTTGACCGACATCAGCCTAATACTTTGATATTCGGGCCGACCGAGGACAGCGGACTACCCAAGTGTAAGGACTGCAGCAATGTGGATCTTCGAACATCTACATTTATGGTAGGTACAAAACTGTACTTTTCCTGTCCCCGCATTTTCTTCAGCATATGAGTCTGCAAAAAAAGGAAAGTGGGAGGCTCCTTCCTTTTTTGTGCTGTCCGTTCGACCATGTTGTTCCCCTTGCGCCCTGGTGCTTCTTTTCTCTTGTTCCGAAAAGGAAGATGTAGAATGGAGTGTGCAAACTCCTTCGTCGTGGATAGATTCTTGCGTCTCACTACCATATCTGTGCTCTGTTCAACTAGCTGTACTGCTGACCCAGTAACCACAGGATTCTCTGTTAGGGGCGTGGAGTACACTGAAAGGGCGGTTCCTGTACAGTAACTTTGCCTTCATTGGTTGAAGTCTTATCCACTGGTACTGGATTGGTTATCGTATTTGTTGGATTCCTGCTGGTTATCCCTCTTCCAGGGTTCTTTTCAGTTCTCGGCCATGTAAACCGATTTTGGTTTGCGAAGGCATGGACATCCCTTGCCAGTTTTTTATTCTTTTTAACAGAATCAAATGATTTTCATAGGTGAGCACTCTCTCAATCAGCTCACTAGTGAATAGTTCAGTCATATTATCCCCGATCAGAGACTGGAGCTGTTCACTCAGTTGTTCAGTGGTATCTCTCAGATGTTCTTCGTGTTTCACTGTTGCAGTCATCACACTTTGGTTATCTGCCTGAAGGTAGTCAGTCAGCCCAAATACCAGAGACTTAGTATTTCTGCATCGGTTGCTGTTGCTCCAAGTGTGACGTCAGGGGTATAAAAACTGGCAGCCGATGCCATTATTTCAGTCTTTTTTGCAGAGGAGCCTGAAGCGGAAGCAGTTTCACGAGTACCGGTCGGCCGTTACCTGAGTTGTCGTTATCTAATTGAATTATTTTGAAGTCTTCTAAAGCTAAGTACACCGATGGGGATCCTTTTTTCTTACTCTAACCGATGTCAGAAAAAGTTAACAATTGTCTTGCTTGTGGAAAGCAAATACCACATCAAGATTTTTATTCTTACTGCATTGCCTGTTTAGGCCCAGACCACAACGTTCCTCACTGTCGGTTTTGTGCTTTGTTCAACGCCCGAACTGTTCGTCATTGGGCCCTTATTGTCACTAAATACTTTCGTTCTTGTTCTCCGTATTCTGAGAGGGCTTCAGTAAGCCATCCGACTATCGATCTACAGGAAAAACATAAGAATAAAGACAGAGACAGACCGCACAGGTCCAAAATTGCAGACGACTCTTCCGTTAAGCTAGTCACCAGTCGCCGGTTCTCAGTGAGGCACTTTCACAGCCCTTGATGCCTGCTTCATTTGATTTGCAGGCCTCTACCAAGACCCATTCCAAGTCTGGTCTGCCGCGAGACTCTTCTTTGCCGGAACCTGCGGATGTCATTACCTTGGATGGGTCTGGAGCTGCTGAGCAGGCATCCGCTTCTGAGGAAGTTCTTCGCAGTGCCGATATTCGACACAAACTTGACGGCTACTTTCACGTCTTCAGTTCTGTTGAACACTACCAAGTTTCTAAGGCCAAGAGTACGCACTATGCCTAAAAAACCGACGACCCAATCTCATGCACCTGCTTCCTTGCCACAACATCAAATGCTTAAAATGGCAGAAGACCTTATGTTGATTGGGGGAAGTCGGCCTTCCCCTGCTAAGAGAAAGAGACCTATCCCCAGCAGCTTTAACTGACCAAGAGTTCGACTACTCTGAGGTATCCGATTTATCAAGACATGCCTTTATCTGCTTATGAGGATTCAAATGCAGAGGAGTCTATTCCCTCTGCTTCTCCTCTAGAGGATTTTCATTCATAGATTCACCTCCGGCTTTGTCGCTACCAAATGGCACACTGCTACAGTCACCCCTCTCCACAAAGGACGAACGACTACAGACCCATTGAATTATCGCCCATTTAGCCTGACTAGTCTGATATGCACAGCTATGGAACGCATCATCATGGACCTATTAAACAAGGATATTGGGAATCTCCAAACTCTGGATCCTACACAATTTGGTTTTGTGAAGGGTAGATCATGCCTGCTCAACGTTGTTGACTTTGAGTCAATCAGCAGAGCTGTGGATGAAGGCAAGGTAGTTCATACAGCCTACCTTGATCTGGCCAAGGCCTTTTGATACCATTCCCCACTCAGGAATCATAGAAAAAAGCACTAAGCTAGGCATCAACCCCTATATCACTAGGTGGGGTTGCAAACTGGCTCACAGAACCCACAGTGTGAAAGTAGGTGACTCCAAGTCAGACTGCCAACCAGTCACGAGTGGAGTCCCACAGGGTTCGGTCCTGGGTCCTTTCCTGTTTGGTATCTACTTCTCTGAAGTCCAGGCCAACATGAAGGGACTCTGGCTGACAAAGTTCACAGACGATTGCAAGTTGGGAGCTATTATCAACCCTCCAAGTGATGTTGACATCCACAGAAAGGCCTCACTGAGACTAACGACTGGTGTCAGGACCTTGGCCTTAAGCTCCTTACCAAAAAATGTCATTATCCTTCTTGGGGAAAAACCCGGTTCCCTTGAATTACCACATTGATGGTAGTCCACTGACCACAGAAGGTGTTGTAGGAGATCTGGGAACACAGGTTCACCGCAACCTCTTTTGACCACCACGTTGCCACTGTGGTCAGAAAGTCCTTCTGTGTGGCACATCTTATTACTAAGGGTTTTGCATCCAGGAAGAAAGGTCATTGTCTCCCGCTACTCTTCCCTCATTAGGCCAGTCATGGAGTACAATTCCCCATTTGGCATGTACCTCGCTAGACACCTGCAACAACTGGAGATGCCGCAAAAGAACCTCAGAGGATCCTAGGCCTTAAACACTTGTCCTATATGGACAGACTCAAAAAATTCCCAACTATTTTCTGTCTCATATCACCTACTTAGAGGCGATCTCTGCTTGACTTACAAAGCCATGTCTGACCTAGCTCTGTTAGAAGTGCTACATCTAAAGAAATCCCAATCCCTCCGCACCACACACTCCAGAGACCTCAACCTCATTACCACAATCAACAAAACATGCTGGAGGGACAGGTTCATAACCCAGAGACTACCCATGCTATGGACTAGACTTCCCATACCTGTCAAGCAGAGCACTGCACTGGCTGTCTTCAAGAGAAATCCTGATGAGTGGATGGGAAATAGAAAAATCACCCGGGGATCACTCCAGCGGCTCTACTCGAGAGAGGCACTAGGAACGAAGGTCGGGTGGCATGATGCCAGGGTAATCCTATGGGCTAGGCTTGCAAAGGCTCCAGGGCCATTAGCCTAGTACACGCATGTGAACCTATGAACATATGCATATATACACACTGAGACAGATGCAGAAACATTGGGCTAGATTCAATAAAGCCTACACTAAGTGTACACTGTTCTGAGGAACCGACAACACAGACATAACACACTTTCTTCCTCTTAATTTTAGTTTTCCTACTGATATTTTAGTGCTTTAAATATTGACAAGGATGCATAAAGGTTACCACAAAGTGTAGATTATATATACACTTGGCCTAATCTTTGAGCGACTAGAAAACAGAAAAATTAGAAGAATTTTGAGTACATATGTACACTGAGAGTACACTTAGTGGAAGCTTTATTGAATCTCCGGGATACAGGGATATACAGAAACTCAGACACACACAACGTCATACCCACGCCACATCATACCAATGCACAAACACAAATGTATTCAGCATTTACAACCACTTTTGTTGACTGAGTACTTCTGAGATGTCTTATTTTGATAAAATGAATGAAAAAAGAAAGTCATACAGTGTAAGGCATTGTATTTCATCTGTCCCCGATTTTGCAGAATGTCCCTAATGTTGCCTCATATTTGCAATCTGTCCATCTGACACATTTAATGTTCTGGTAAATCACTGAGTATTGCAGTTTGTCATCAAAGCCAGACATTAGTTTCTTTTTATTCAGATAATCTCTCTCTCTCTCTCTCTGTGTCTCTGTCTCTGTCTCTGTCTCTGTCTCTCTCACATTACATTACTTCATTATTTTTCCCATCTCACCAAACTTCATTTTTTAAGCCTTGCTTAGTAAAGGGTAAATTAAAATGGCAAGTTCTTGTAACTGCTGCACTTATTTATGCTGGTGGAGTTTTTTTTATTTATTTGTTTTGCAAGTGCGAAAAGCTGGAGGCTGTTTGCTTTTTTTCTGTTCATGCTTAGTGGCAGCTTAATATGCTGCTGTCAGTCTGTGGACTTATTTTTTCTGGGTAATATCTGTTCATTAATATATGTTAGAGAATGTTCATTCTGCATTAGGCCATTAATGTAGCATCAGTCCTGTTTGTTCTGGTAGCACTGACAGATCTGGCATTATGGTTAAGTATCCTAACTTTTGTTTCTCTGAGTATGTTGAGTTTTGGGCTGGTACTCCAATTTTGAGTAGTAGTCATTTTGGTGTGTTTCTGTCTTTGGGGGGGCTGGTAAGAATGATTCATTTTTTTACCCTTTTCAGTTGTCTTATGCTAAAGTTGGTCTGATTCATTAGTTTGTAAAGTGACATTTTTACAGCATTTGTTAGTAGTCCTTCCATATTTTATATGTAGAATCTGTCTCTGAAATAATGCCATTTAATTGTTACCAAGTTCATTCTGTGCCACACGGGAAATGTAAGCTGGCAGGAATGCTTGCTCAACAAGTGTTAACCCGTTTGCTTAGAAGCAGAGTAACATGCCGTGACTGGCAGTTATTGGCCACTTTACACTAGCTTGCAGTGAATCTCTTTCTACATCTCTAATTTGATTTTGTCATCCTTTTGTGTATGAATCAGTAAGCTTATGGCAGACTGGCACGTAGTCCATGCTGAATGTTAAACAAAGCTATGTTTTATAAAATTGGTGAATCAGTTGATGCAGCTCTGTTTGTGGTAGCATATGTAATCCATTGGAAGCAGTTTCTCCCAGCTTAGTGCTGTTTATTTACATTTGAAAAGCCAAAGCAAATTTTATTGTCCAACTTAAAAGAAAACCAACACTCACTTTTGCTTAACATATTCCTGGTTATTTACAGTTCAGTTTTGTGTTTTGTTCCACTTTTAAAGTATCTCAATAAAACACAGTAAAACCCTTAGCATAAGAAGTCTGGAGAAAGCCTTAAATAATGGGGGGAGAAAGACCCAAAAATAGGGGCATATTTTAAATATTGCTCTTATAAATTTAGAAAGTTGTTAAAATAACAGGATTTGTGTTACCATGCATTTTCTGAAGGATATGAATTCTGAATCGCAAAAGCATGTCATTATTTAATAACTTAAATCCTCAGTGATTTGCCAGAAAAGCTTTTTTTTTTCTGAGGAACAGACCAAAATATGAGACAAAAATCTGGACATTCTGGTAAAATCTGGACAGTTGAGAGGTATGCTTACAGTTCACATGCTTGGTATTGCAGCTATCAAGCTGCCATGCAACCTTAAACTCTGCCTCAGATACGGTTCCTTGTGTTTATTGATTAACTCTCAAGTTAGGCTTCTGGCACTCCTGGAACAGATCCGTAGGATTTTCATTGACTCTCCTGGTATTTTCCACAGCTTGTTCTGATAAAGAGCTAACAAGAGTTTCTACTGTTGACCTCAAAACTTCCTCTCTGTTATAGGCAAATGTGTCTGACAATGTAGGCTTCCATCTTTTCTTTCAACAGTCGTCGTACAAGTGATTCACATTAGGCTATGTTATTACAGTTTTTTAATTATGCATGCCATAATAAACATCTTGCAATACTGTCTAGTTTATATGCAGCGCTTTTTACAAGTGAAACTGACATTATGCTGTGCCACATGGGAAATTTGTAGCACATTCAGTTGAACTGAAAGTTAATACAGACATTGCAACTTCCTTTATGAAGGGGTTGATTTTTAACTGCATTTTCTTTGGGGATGCACATTAGTGAGCGATGAAATGCAGCAGTACATGGCATACATGTTGTTCTACTTTGCCTTGTTAGCTAGATCATATACATTGTGAAACTTAGAAAAGGGGATGACACATTTCGAAGAATATGATGGATTTGAAGATAGATAGCTGTGTTCATAGGTGTATACTAGGCTAACAACCACTAGGGCCTTTAAAAGCCTAGCCATGCAACCCAAATGAGACCTGCAGATTTGATTTGTATTTGATTTTATAGGAGGTGATTTACTGACTGCCTCTATCAGAGACATAGGAGCCAGAGGACCAGGGGTGAATTTCTGATTACCCATCCATTAGTCCAAGCTGATCTTTTAAATAAAGGTAGGGAGAAACTCTGCTTCACATGGATGGGGAGCCTCTTTCAGAGCATGGGAATACTCTGAGAAACGTATATCTCTCCAACATGTCTTCTAAATTTTGCTTGCAACATAAATATCTTTTAATCTAGTAGTTCTGATGCTGTTTGTTTTGCACATGTGCAAAAGATTCATCAAAACGGGGTCCAGGGATGCCTTGTATGCCAGGCAAGTATCACTTCTCAGAAGTCTGTATGATAATGGGTAAAGAGACTGGGCTTTGAGGCAGTCCGCTTAGGGCATGTTGTTTACTCCCTGTATTCTTTTTGTAAGGAACCAATTGTGGACATTACAGTTGCTGCATGTGTCTAGACAGTTACATACCAAAGGGGTCACCATACACTATGATGTTCCTGAGAAGGGCTGAGTACAGTGGTATGATGACTTCTGTGGACCTAGATGCCATCCCCTTGCTTATAAGTTGAACAACATAGAAGGATTTTGTTGCTACCTTGGACACATGTTGGTTGAAGGCTAGATTACTTTGTACAAGAGTTATCAGATCCCTTAATGGTGAGTCAACTTTTAATGGTGTTTCATTGATTATGTAGCTGCCCTGGGTGACAGATTTCCCAAAAGGTACTATAATGCATTACTTAGTGCCAAAGCCATAGCTTAAAATTTAATACTAAGTGTTTGTATTGGACCTTCCTGAAGGGTGCTCTTGTCTTGGGAGGGATTCAGTGACTGCTCCCAGTTTGTAATCATTTGCAAACTTTAGCTATAGGAGTTTGACATTGGCTTTGACATCTGAGAAGTAGGTTCTAAAGAGGCATGAGCCTAGTACAGAGCCCTGGGGGACACCACTGCTAACCAATCTCTTTGTGGAGGTGGCCTCACTGATTCTAATTTCCTGGGTCCTGTCAGTGAGACAGCTAGATATCCAGAGTATTATAAATGGGTTTATACCAGGTCTGTAAGTTTGTTGACCATGCCCATGTGGAGTATTGTATCAAATGCCTTAGCCAGATCTAGGTAGGCTGTATGCACAGTTTCCCCCTCATCCATTGCCTTAATGATCTTGTTAAAAGTCCTTCAGATTCATAAGCATGCCCTTTGTTTGACAAAGGCAAATTGGGATGGATCCGTGTCTGGAGGGTCTCCTATGTCCTTGCTGATAATTTCCATGATAATTCTTTCCATGCCTTTGCAAATAAGACTACTCAGACTAATGGGTCTGTAGTTTCCAGGATCTCTTGAAGGTCCTCCGTTTGAAGGGGGATGACTGTCACAGTCCTCCATTGACATGGCACAAACCTTGTTTTTAGACTGTAGTTAAATAATGACTCCAGGGGTCCTGATAGGTCGTATTTTAGACTGTTCTGGAGACATCCTGGGATGTTATCAGGGCCCATTGTGGCAGTGTTCTTGGCTTTAGTGAATGCAGCCAGTACATGCTCCCTGTTTATAGTCAGAGGGGTCATGTTTGAGGGCATTACTTGGGGGGGGGGTGTAGGTGAGAAGGGGGTAAAGTTGGAACTGAATTTGTCCACTAACAGCTGCGTATATCACTAGACTCTGTGAATGTAGCACCATTTAACCACCAGTTCAGCACATTGCTGTGTGCTGTCCTTGAGGTTTCTGACATAGCTGTAGAAGGCCTTATGGCCAGCTTTAAAATGTGAGGATATCTTAACCTTAAAGTTGACTTTGCTTGACCTAGTTAGCCCTCTTGGTTGCCTATTTACTTTAAGAGAGTTTGTCTTTATGGGAATTACCTTTCCTTTTTTTGCCATGTGTTTTTTTCCTTTTGTTGTATACCCTGTTTAATTTGGGATGCCATCAGGGCGGTGTGTTTCTGGGGCTAGTTCTGGGATGTTAAGTTGTCTATCTCGCCTTCATTCTTGCTGGATGGGTTCGGAGCCGACCTCGGCTCCGACTCGGCCACTCTAAAAGCTCGAGAGTTGGTTCCACCGGCTCGAGGCTCCCCTTATATCCCACAATGCTAGGCGAGAGTTATCCCAGATCTCGTTTGCCGCTACAGCTTCGAGGTTGGTTGCTTCTACCGGTTCCTGGTGAGTGTTAGCTTTTTATACTAAAAAGTTATTCTTTTCCCCTTTTAACCTTAATTCTTCACAAATTAGTGTAGGATATAGTTTTTATCCCGACCTATATTTCCCGTTTTCTTATTAAAAGAACCGCTGGTTCTTCCCTTGGGCCTTTGGCCTTCCCTTTCCTAGGGTGTGTTTGTGCTTAATTTCTACTAAAATTGTTAATTATTTTTAGTATTGATAATTTTTCTGACAGGGTATAACTGTGTGTTTGGTGTGTGTTAGTGTATACCTGTCAGTTAGGATAATGTCAAAAGAAGCAAAGGTCTCTGGATTCAAGAAGTGTGATGCGTGCTGTCAGAAAATGTCTCTGACAGACGCTCACACTTCTTGTGTCTATTGTCTAGGGTTTGCACCTGCAGGACTCCTGTGCTGTGTGCCATGGCTTCAGCCCCAGGGTCCTGCAGGAGAGAAAGAACAAGTTAATTTGAGAGGCTTGTTAAAACCAGAGGATTCCCTGTCAGTTTCAACAGGGAAGCCCTCTAAGGCATCGAGGTCTTCGGCTCCGGCTTCTGAGCCGAGACCTCAGGTTGTTCAACCTTTGCCTTTATCGGCTCCGGCTGGAGCCGATAAGACTCAGTCCACAGTTTCTGTGGCTTCTCGGCCCGCCGGAGCCGAGGTTATCGAGGTACCTGTGTCGGCTCCGACAAGATCTTCGGAGCCGACATCCAGAAAGAGGTCTAGGTCACCTTCTCTTGGCTCCGTTCATTCGGCTCCAGGATCTCCCCTGCTGTCTGAACGGAGCCAAAGGTCTCATTCCTCTAGGTCATCGAGGCTTTCCGATCATGACCTTCAGAGGGTGGTGAGTCGACTAAAGTCCGAGGCACTAGCCCAGATGCTTCAGAGCCCGACTCATCAGTCGGTGCCTGCCCCGGTCCATCAACTCTTTTCTCCTTGACTCTTTGAGTTCGGAGCCGGGTCGTGTCGGAACCGAGACTGTGAGTCACCGAGCCGAGACAATTGTCTTCGGCCCGGCTCGGGCTCCGCTTTTCTTCCGTGGAGGAATCTCGGCGCCGGACTTCCTCGTCGGCTCCGAGGGTGAGTGGCATCGGACCTTGTCCGACCCCCTCTCCTCTCGGTGCTTCGGCGCCAGTGAGTTCGGCTCCGACATCGCCTCGAGCCATCACTGTCGGTGCCGAGGGGTCATTAGCTCCTCGGAGCGGGACCTCTGGCTCTGCCTGACAGGGGTGCTGAGGTCATGCGGAGTGTGTTAGAGCCTGGCTCTACTCCACAGTCGGCTCCGTCAGCCCCTCCCTCTATGCTGCCTCAGGGTAAGTCGACTCACTCCCTCATCCTGGACCGCAGAGAGCCAGCTCCTCAGGAGCCCCCTTTGGGGATTTCATCCTCTTCCGAGGCCTCTCCTGATTTGGCAGAAGACCCCCCTCGGAAGAGGTAGTGCAACAGGCAGCACATTGTCTCACCTGGGTCTATCACGCCGACACAGATCTGGATGATTCTGAGGGTTCCCCCCGTTCCCCTTCTGAAGATGTCTCATTTGCAGACATTCTGGAGATCCTTAAGCAGAGGGGAGATTGGCCAGCCCTCAATCCTTCGGAGGACGAATCTGTGTATCTTGAGGCGTTTGGCTCTCGTCCTTCCACCTCCTGGGTGTCCCCCCCCTTCGACCCCCTCATGCAGGTGGTTGCTAAGAAGGCATGGAAGGCTCCTGATTCAGTGGACCCCACTCCCAGGAGACCCTCTAAATTCATCACAGCTCCATCAGACAAGCAATTTTTATCAAAAGGAGTTTCTGTGGATACTATGGTGGTAGCTGCCGCCACAAAGAAGGAACTGGCTGATCCTTCAGTGCCTGTCCATCCACCTAACAAGGAATCTAGGCCCATGGATAGGTACGGGAAGCGGATGTTCTCCTCAGCGACTTTTACCATGCGTTCGCTGAATTACCTGTGCCATTTCACTCGTCTTTAAAGGGACTTGGTCAAGGAAGCGAGTGAAATGTTGAAGGACCCTACAGCTGTCGGAGTCCGTTTTTCGACTCCTTCTAGGCCTTACCCCAAAGGCCAGAAGGGTGGAAAGATGTGGTTCCGTAAACAATCTCAAGGGACTTCGCCTGACGCACAGAGTCGTTTTCCTACCAGAGGCAGAGGTGGGAATAACAATGGTAGACGCCGCCTAGGGGCAGGGGGGGGTCCGCAGAACCAGGGCAATCGGGAAGCCTTTCCTGACAAGCGCTTTCAGCATCCCTGAGGTGTTGCCCGACTGCCCATCTTCGGAGGCAGTCGGGGGAAGATTGTCACTGTACCCAGAAGCCTGGCTATCCCTGACTCAAGACAAATGGGTACAGTCCATCATTTCGAAGGTTATTCTATCCCCTTTCTTCGTTTCCAAATCAGTCAAAAATCCCTTCCAGATGTTCCACCGCTCAAAGGGATATAGCAGCTTTGGAAATTTCAAAACTGCTTGCAAAAAGAGCTATTCAGCCAGTGTCAGCAGACCAACAAGGATCCGGAATCTACTCAAGGTTCTTTTTAGTTCCAAAGAAAACAGGGGACTGGAGACCAATTTTGGATCTCAGTATCTTGAACAGATCAGTCAAGAAAACAAGATTTCGGATGGTCACGCTGCAATCCATTCTTCCCCTATTGGGAAAAGGAAACTGGATGTGCTCTATAGATCTTCAGGACGCGTACTATCACATAAAAATGAACAGACGCTCCAGAGGATTCCTCCGCTTCAGGCTGGGAACCAGTCATTTTCAATTCAGGGCCCTGCCCTTTGGTCTCACCACTGCCCCGGTGTTTACCAAATGCATGGCAGTGGTAGCTTCTCACCTGAGACGACAAGGATTCCAGGTGTTTCCATATTTGGACGACTGGCTTCTCACAGCTCCCACCAAGCATCTCCTTCTAATGGCCAGAGATTATACTTTTCGCTTTGTCAAAACTGGGTATTTCAATAAATTGCGAAAAGTCTGTTTTGTCGCCTTGTCGTACTATTACCTACATAGGCGCAAATTTAGATACTATAAACATGTCTGCAACACTAACGAACCAAAGGATATCAGACATTCAAAATTGGTGTCACTTCTTCTCAACAACAACAGAGCCAAAGCCAGGTTAGTTCTAAAGGTGTTGGGAATCATGGCAGCGCCATACCTCCTCCCATTGGCCAGATACCACATGCGGATCCTTCAGTGGATGCTCTTTTCTCAATGGTCATACCAGGAACTTCCAATGTCTCACACCATTATGATCACGCAAGCGTGCAAAAGCATCTCATGTGGTGGATGTCTTCCCCAGCTCCTGTTGGGAAGACCATTTGTTCCACCTCCTCCGGTTGCTACTCTGACAACGGATGCCTCCTGATCGGGTGGGGGCATTATCAGGGCAGGACAGTCCAGGGCACATGGCAACCAAACGAATGCCACTTGCACATAAATGTTCTGGAGATGAGAGCAGTGCTTTTAGCGTTGCAAGCCCTTCAAGACTCTCTTCCCTTGGGAACGATTGCAATCCAGACAGACAATATGTCTGTAGTGTGGTACATCAACAAACAAGGCGGAACCAGATCATACCCTGTGTCGAGAAGCACTCAGACTGTGGCAATGGGCGATTTCTTCTCAGCGTTTCTGATAGCAACGCCCATCCCCGGAAGTCCAATCACATTGCGGACAAGTTGAGCAGAGCTATTCTCATGCCTCACGAGTGGTCTCTGAAAGACTCTGTAGTGAGAGAGATATTTCTCAAGTGGGGTCAGCCTTGCTGCGATCTTTTTGCTACTCCCCAAAACAGCAAGTGCAGAGAATACTTCACTCTATTCCCTTTACCAGGCCAACCCAGCAGGGACGCGCTAGTCCAAGTTTGGCCCCACATCTGTATGCATTTCCTCCTTTCCCACTGATCTCTCAAGTAATACAGAAAGCTATCGCTCAGAAGGCCTCATTGATCCTCATTGCTCCTTACTGGCCTCGACAAGTGTGGTTCCCCTTTCTACATCGATTTCTTTTGGAGCGACCGTGGAATCTGGACCTAGTTCCAGATCTTTTGATCCATCAGTCGGGTCAGTTTCATCGCTCCCTCCCCTCTCTGAACCTCACTGCTTGGTTCCTCCAGTTCCAACCGTAGCCAGGCTTCCTCAATTATCTCACTCTTAGAGATATATTGATAGCTTCCCATAAATCTTCCACTCGAAAGATTTATTTGAGTAAGTGGAAACGCTTCTCATATTGGGCACAAGGAAGGGACATAGATCCTTTCACCGCTTCCATCCAACTAGTCCTTGATTTTCTAGCTGAACTCTTCCATGCAGGTTCATCTCCATCTACTCTTAAGGTTCAATTGGCAGCCATTTCTAATTTCCATGTGGGTATTTCTGAATCTGCCCTAATGTCCCACAAACTCTGCAAAGCCTTTTTGAAAGGAGTTTTTCTTCTCAGACCTCCTATAAGAAATCCTCCTTCTCCTTGGGACCTAAATTTAGTTCTTGCTTCTTTGATTCTTTCCCCTTTCGAACCTGCAGCTTCATGTTCCTTAAAGTTATTATCATGGAAAACTCTCTTTCTGGTGGCTATCACATCAGCTAGAAGAATTTCAGAACTTCAAGCACTCAGTTGTCGTTCTCCTTATCTTGTGTTCCAGAAGGACAGAGTTTCCTTACGAACTAACCCGTCCTTTTTGCCTAAGGTGGTTTCAACATCAAATCTAAACCAATGCATTGACCTCCCTGTCTTTTTCCAGAGTATTCAAATAGGTCTGAACAAAAATTACACTGCCTGGATGTTCATCGTCAATTAAGGTACTACTTGGACAGGACGAAACTATTCAGAAAATCTGATCAGCTGTTTGTCTCCTATGCGGAAAGCAGAAAGGGACTTCCAGTTTCAAAGGTATCTTTATCCAGATGGCTAACATCTCTGATTACCCTTGTTTATGAGATTAGACACCAAAACTGCCTAATAAACCTAAAGCCCATTCCACCAGAGCTTTGGCTACTTCTCTAGCCTTCCAAGACAGACTGCCTATTGACACCATTTGTCCACCCGCTACTTGGGCTACTCCTCACACTTTTATTTCCCATTATAAGTTGGATTTAGCTTCTAGGCATAGAGCTAATTTTGGTTCCACTGTTCTCAGGAGTCTGTTCCGTTAGGCCACCCGGGACAAGGTGCTAGGGACGCGGTCCCATCCAGCAAGAATGAAGGCGAGATAGACAACTTAACATATAGAAGTTATGTTCTTACCATAACGTTCCATGTTAGTTGTCTTCTTCGCTTCTTCTTGCCCCACCCTCCTTCCCCTGGCCTGGACAGACCTAGAGGAGTTGTGATCGTGACCTCTCTTTCTACCACCTCTTTCTTAGTCATATGCTATTATGCATATTTCTTGTTTCAGGATATAGGTCACCCCTTTTCTTCCTGCTGTTAGAGGTGGAGTCTGTTTCTCAGTTATAATGTTATTGATATAAGCTGGGTTAGCTTACAAACGAGATCTGAGGTAACTCTCGCCTAGCATTGTGGGATATAAGGGGAGCCTCGAGCCGGTGGAACCAACTCTCGAGCTTTTAGAGTGGCCGAGTCGGAGCCGAGGTCGGCTCCGAACCCATCCAGCAAGAAGAAGGCGAGAAGAAGACAACTAACATGGAACGTTATGGTAAGAACATAACTTCTATTTTGCTTCTGGTAGCTAAAGCAGCCTCTATGCAGCTATTGACATGGTTATACAGAGTTTGAGAGCAATTCAGCATTAGGCTGGTGTGTTCTCATGGTTTGGAGGGGCATTGAATTTTGACAAGCCATCACTTAACAGGTAATTTGCCTTTGAATAGTTCCTGTTACTGGTTTTAATGGGATTACGGAGTTGTTTTTGGTTTTCAAAGGAGACAGCTTTATGGTTGGACCTTACTAGGGAGGCTGAGACATTGGAGGACACAGCATTCTCCCATATTTGTGAGCATGAGGTCCAGTATGTTGGAGCCTCTAGTAGGCATATTTACTGTTTGGTTAAGGATGTTTGTATTTACAAAGTCTAGGAAACTCTGTGCCTGTAGATTGGAGGCTGTATATGATTCCCAGTGTGTAGAGGGGGCGATTTAAAGCCTTCCATGAGTAGGGTGTTAGTTGGATGACAAGTGTCTCCATTAGGTCCGGTATGCATTGTGAGCCTTTTGGGGCATGAAGGATGACCTGTAATTGCCTAGGATATGCTAAGAAATTTTGTCTATTGTGATCTGCACGTAGAGTAACTCCAGCATGTCACCCTGTTTGATCAGCCTAGAGGTATGCTTGTTACTGATGTATATTGAAACACCTCCACCTTTAGCCCTCGTCTATGCAGCTACTGGTTTAAAAGTGTGGAAGGCACTGAAACCTTGTATTGCTAGGTTACTCTGAGGCGCTTTAAACTACGTCTGTGTCGCCACACAAGTCTATATTCATGAGTGTGAGGAGGGCTTGGGGGAGTGCATGTATGTAATATAATATGTATATATGTGTGTATATATATATATATATATATATATATATATGTATATATATATATATATATATATATATGTATATATATATATATATATGTGTGTATATATATATATATATATATATATATATATATATATATATATATATATATATATATATATATATATATATATATATATGTCTATATATATATATATATATATATATATATATATATGTGTGTGTGTGTGTATATATATATATAGATATATATATATATATATATATATATATATATATATATATATATATATATATATATATATATATATATATATATAATTTTTTTTTTTTTAATTTATTTATTTAGTTTCCCTTAATTTAGGCCCCTGGCATTGAGCAGTAACATCTTGATGTTCTGTTGAGTTCATTTTGCTGTGTTGGTAGGTTTATCAATTTGATGTTGCCAAACAAAAAAAAAAAAAGGCACAATGGGTGCTGACAAAGCCTTAGTATTCAAAAGCCTAGAGGGAGAAAGGCACAGACCATCCTAGGCAAAGCATTGTGGTCTGTTGGCCATGTTCTCCCAGGCTGACAAATATTGAATCCCCTGAGAAGACACCAGAAAGATAGCTAGTTGTTGAAATCTGTCTTTTTTTGCTTATATTGTGGCATCATTCTTATTCATATACTGCTCAGTGCTAGGTTCATACCAGTCTGAAACGCACAGTATGAAAGTTCCATAATGTCTCTCTCCATATAGTCTGGGGAGGTACGTCTCTGATCATTTACACATACAAGGACTATAATGGAATCCTATTGGCATCTGTGGCAGGGTGTACTTTGAAAACATCGAAGCGCACAAACCTGGAAAAGTTAACTGATCTCGAAAGACTGAAAGCCAAAACAATGAAATAACACATTTGTGTTTTGTCGTGTAAAACCCCCTGCACCCCGCACACTAATTATATATACCAACTCTGAGATCATTCTAGAGTGGTGAAAGGGCAAATTCCCTAATCCTCACTGTGCATAATCTTGCACAGACGTAGTGGCAGAAGTAATCAAGAATTTTGATCACTTCTGCCATTTTTTTTTAAACACATTTGATATTACAAATGTTCGATTATATTGAGTGCTGTCCTGTCATAACTTGAGTACATACATGAGTTGATGGATCATGTCTCCTTGTTCATCCTAGTTAGAGAGGCATCAGTATATCTTACAGTGGAGTCTGAGAGTCCTGGGAAGTGTGTGCTTGCCTTAGAAGCTTTGTGTTTGGGGCACCATTAAGTGTTGACAGTATGTATGTGTGTGTGATGTTAGATGTTTCTTTCTTGGTGCCTTTGAGCTTGGTGAGGCATAGCTTTGGCAATGGGTAGTCCTAAGTGATTTTTGTTTTTAAGAGGATTGCAGTGCCTCAGTATACTGTGTGTGTGTGTGTGTGTGTGTGTTTGTGCGCACGCGCTATGTTAGGTGGGTATTGTGTGTGGTTTCTACAACCTCATGCAGACCTGTATCCGAGAGTTTAGCTTCCAGTGTTCTTGTGTAATTACACATCTCACATACTGTGTCTTATTCTTTAAGAATTAAGTGGTTGTCAGTAAACCTAAGATAATTGCTATATTGTCTCAAGATGCCCATATCCACCAAGCTAGGTACAGAGAAGTTAGGAAACTGCATATCCATAGCTGTGCAGTCTTTTGGTTTGTGAGCTATAATGGGGTGGTGTATTGGGGTTAGAAGGCTATTAAGGATGCTTTGTTTATGCAGATTAGTAAAGGTGCTTTATTGGGGCAGATTAAAGTTAGTAGAATTTGGTACTATTTAGCATAATGTTTACACAATACTGAACTCTTAAAAATCTCTAGGTATTGACACGTGAGGCCCATTTAGCTGCTCTAAGCTTGTTGACACACAAGGTATTTAAACTATATTGCTGCTTTACAGGTTACAGTTTTATGGGCAAGTTATACAGAGAAAATTTGCTTTCTAGGTGTTTGCTGCTGTACAGGGCACTGCTAACCCTCCCCAATATGCAGAATTTGTAGCAGTACAGAAAAAACAGAAAACGAAATAATGAGCCCTCTGGTCAATAGAATGACTACACTTGGAGTCCATTTGTATATTTCCCAACTCAGATAGACCAGGCAAACGCCTCATACCACAAGATGAATCAACAAAAGTCCTCTTGATGTAAAAATACAGTACAAGAGACCCACAAGTGCAAGCAAACTTGAACTTTGCAATGATATGCACCTGTCCAGATGAAAGGTACCTTGATTAAAACACCTTATGGTCTTGTGCACACATTTAAATTACCTTGCCATAATTTACTTTTTTTTTTGACCATGTGGCTGTAGGAAGAGTTTAAAAGTTACCACCTCCTGTTTTGTGTGTACATTGTTTCATGAATTCCCTCCTTCTTGTACCTCTGTGTATTGTGTGAGCTTTCATGCATCCATGAGACTTGTAAACTGGGCATCTTTTTTGCCATTACATGCTTGCCTCTTTTAATTTTTGCATTTTTTTAGTGATTTGCTGGTTGTTGATTCTCCCTTAGCCTGCATTAGGTGGTTTGAGGCTAAGTCCTGACAGGCTGGTATTTTGATGGCTACTGAAGACATATTTTTCGATCTACTTTACTAAGTGTGCCGTACAGAACATGTAGAGAGGAGGAATTTGTCCTCATTTGCTTCTCGTAGTGAAGCATTTAAAGGGCAGTGCTTTTCTGCGGTATGCAAGTGTTAATGCTTAACAGGGTGTGCATTATATGGAATTAACAATGGTGTTTGGTTTCCCAGCCTTTAAAAGGTCCATTAGTTGCACCACATCAGACAGTATTGTCCTGAGAAAAACCTCTGTCTAATTATTTTCTGCCTTTTTTGTGAATTTTTTTTTTTTTTTTTAAAGTAGTGTTTTAGTTTCTTTTTTATTTAAGGAAAAATTCTTTCCTTGTTTATTTACAGTGGAATATTTCATACTTTGTACTTTTACAGTCTGCTTGATATTGGTCTTTGAATGTTTGTATTTGTTTGCAGATTTGCTGGAGTGTGTGTTTGTATGCTTTTTTGTGTATGCGGATGAATGTGTGCATGTGTGCTCACTATTTAACTTTATTCCAGAAAGCAACATTTAGTACTGTAGTACTTAACTGTTGGTATTCTGCTTTGTATTTCATTACACAGAACACCCATATTTTAGCAACATAGCATTAAATAAGTGTTTTTTTGAAGTTCTTTATTTGGGAAAGGGGTTCTGAGTGGAGCTGTGACATTTGGCAGTGCACTTTCATTTTCTAGCAAAGGACAAGAGATGTGAAGTATTTTACAATAATTCTGAAAAGTAGTTTATGGAGCTGTATTACTTTTGTTTGGTCTGGAGAAGTGACATCCTCTTTCCCACTTTGTGATATTAAAAAGTTGTTGCCAACCTTTTCTCTGTAAATAAGCACCATGCCCAGTGTTTTCTTTGACTAAAGCATGGTCATAGGGGGCAATACTGGTCTTGTGACAGCCTATGTTGTATTTTATAACAATGGAGAATATGTTCTAAAGAAAAAAAAAACGTATACTTTGCATTGCTTGGCAACAGGGAAGCTGCCTAGCTTTGACATTCAGTGGCTGTTTTGAGAACTAACAGGATAGTTTCAAAAAGCAGTGTATGGCAGGAATTTTGACATTTGGCAGAAGCTCATTAGAATCACAGCTGCATAATCTTAGCTATTTGTTATGTCCTGCTAATGATTTAACAGCCAGCCAGCTTCAAACCTTCAGGTCATCTTCCATGTGCTCAAACCATTAGTCAGCTCAAACTGCGCTAACTAAAAAGACAGGTTTGGGCGCCAAGCCTTTTGTAGCTTTTGTACTGTCAAAGAGTGCTCCTATTGTGGGCTTTCAAGGATCAATGACTGCCTAACACTTTCCATTGCTGGGCAATTAAGTTCCTTTCCAGGAAAAGGAAAAAAAAACTTAAGCTAGGAAAAAGTTTTTTTTTTTTTTAATTGTCACACGACTTCATGACTTTCAGTAACTTTTAAACAGGAACATTGCTTTCTACTTTTGTGGGGAAAAAGTTGTTTAAATCAAGTTAAAACTACCTTTTCATTTGTAAAAGTTGTTTTACTTTTGGGAGCTGGGGAAGTGCTTGTTACTGTTTTTAAAGGCAAAAGTTACTTTTTTTAATTTACATGTGTTTTACCAAACAGGCTTCCCCATGAATCCCACCTATGTACCTACAAAGTGGTAAGAGACCTGGGATCACAAGTAGACTGTGACCTTAACTTTGACCACAATGTGTCTACTGTAGTAAGAAAGGCTTTCTACGTAGCACACTTGATTTACCAAAGGCTTCGCCTCTAGAGCAAAGGAGGTTATAACCCCTCTGTATTCGTCACTGATCAGACCCATAATTGAGTATAACACCACTTTTGGCATGTACAGTACAAAGCACCTGCAGCAATTGGAGAGACCTCAGAGGTTTCTAACAAAGATCATCACCATGTGCCTTACACAGACCGACTAAAGTCCCTGTCAGTTTACTCAGTATCCTATAAATTTCTTAGGGGAGACTTGTGCCTGGCTTGCAGAGCAATCTCTGACCCAAACCTAATGAATTTGCTACACATCCATAAATCAGACACTACTAGAGCTGCCCATTCATATAGTATAACATTGGGATGAAAAGGCTAGGCTTGAAATGACCTCCGGGTCGATAGCCTAGTAACTTCCTATGAACTGGCATCTTTTTAACCTTTATCATCATATAGATCATGGCTAAAAGCACAAGACAAACTTTTGCGTGCATGTTTGTGCATACAAACACTTTTTTTCTTTGTGAAAAGAAAAGTTTGTTTTTCAGCCTTAAAAAATACGTAGTTTTAAAGATTTCTTATGAATACAGAAGACTTGAGTCATGTTAACGGTATTAATATTAATAGGAGGATGAGAGGAGTTTACATCATTTTGGGTTTCAGCTCTAATTGGGCTGGATTAGCGTAAGTGAGTAATTATGCATTGGTTATGTAATTGTCAAACTGTTAAATTAGTAATTCGGCAAAACATGAAGTTGTAGTTTTTTTGCCAACGTATTAATTGAACAGTTTTCCAGTTACATAACTTGCATAAAGTTCTCAAGATAAGTTTTTTTACATTCCTTCCAGACCTAACAGCTATTGCTTTAGTGAATCCAGCTGCTGCTAAACATCTGGATCTGATGATGTCCTTTTCCTTATTCCTCAACATATGGGTTATGGATCCGATACTCTGATCTGACTTGGCTGCAATCTATAGACTTCGGATCCAAACTGGAGCTCCTCCTTCTACCCATAATCTCCTAGTTCATCCCCAGTACCTCAGATCTTGTTTGCCGCCATCTCACACGGATGTGGATTCACTCTCTGAGCGTTTGATAGATGTTTTAGGTAACTGCAAGTGTGTTTTTGTTGTATATTCTTTGTCTGTTCTATTCAAACCTTTGGCTCCCTCTAGTTTATTTTTTTCAGGGTTTCTCAGTCAGCCTTCTTACTTAAAATAAGTAATTTTCTTAAGTACTATTGCTAGTACTCTTTCCCAACTTATCCTACTCCTTTTTAATAGGGTATCTTTCTAACATTGTTGGTAGGTTTTTTTTGCCTACCTTTATCCTAGTTTAAAAAAAAAAAAAAAAAGTATTTTCTTCGATCCAAAAGACACTTGCACATTTGGCTGGGAACTAATCACCATCAGTTCAGAGCCCTGCCCTTTGGACTCACTACAGCCCCCAGACTGTTTACCAAATGTATGACAATAGTAGCAGCTCACTTGAGATGGCAAGGATTCCGGGTGTTTCTGTACTTAATAGATTGTCTCCTCACTGCTCCAACCAAGAATCTCCTAGAACAGACCATCGACTGTTTGCTCCAGATTTACCATTCTTTAGCCATTACAGTCACCATGCCCAAATCAAAGCTACTGCCGGTTCAGAGCCTGGAGTTGACTGGAGCTCATTTGAATACTATCCACTGAGATTCTTCTGTACCCCCACATCATGTGACCACAGTTAAGTCCCAGGTTCAAGAACACATTTCTCATCCTGCTTCTCCCACCAGACTAGTTCTGCAGGCTCTGGGGTCCATGGCAGCATCTGTTTGTATTAGTTCCCTTAGCATTTTACTATGCGTTTTCTGCAGTGGACTCTAGGTGTTCAGTGGTCTAGTCTTAGACAGCCTCTTTCTTATCCAATCAAACTCACTCAGGTATGCAGAGACCATCTTCAATGATGGATCCATTTGAACAAGGCTCTTAATACTCTAGCAAGTTACCCCTTTGTTTTGTCTCCCCCTGTAGCCACAGTAACCACTGATGTTTCCCATTTGGGGTGGGGGTTATTTTTTTGGGAAGGACTGTCATCTCTCTAGAAGACCCATTCACATATATCAGTGTTCTAGAGATGAGAGCAGTCCTTCTGGCATTGGAGGATTTTCAAAATGTTCTCCCTCTAGGGACCATTGTGATTCAAACTGACATGTCTGTGGTCTAATATGTCAATAAACAAGGCAAACTCCTTCTTACCCCCTCTGTCGAGAAGCTACGAGAGCGTGACAGTGGGCAATCTCCTCCAACCGCTTTGTAGTGGCAACACATATCCTTGGGAAATCTAGTGTACTAGAGGACAAACTCAGCAGGTCCAATCAGTCATTCAGTGGCAGAAGAAATTTTTTGTCATTAGGGCCAACTTTGTCTCTTCCCCACAACAACAAATGCAGAAGGTACTTTGCCCTGAACCCTTTGAAATCTGCTATAGTCTACGTTTGACCCTTAGGTCTCCTTTACGCTTATCCCCCAGTATCTCTAATTCCGTAATTCTTACAGAAAGCCAGCAGGTTGAAGAGCTCTGCTGTCTTCGTTGCCTCCTCCTGGCCTTTTTTTCCCTTCCTTTGGTCTCATCATCTTCATCCTCTTTGGATTCTGGACATCAGTCCAAACCTCCTGTCACAGTTCTCAGGAATGAAACATCCCAATATTCCAGCCTTCAAATTAACCACATGGTTCCTCCAATTCTGTTGATAGCTAGACAGCCCAGGCTCTCTTCCCTGGTTCGAAATATTCTTTTGTCATCGCAGAAAGATTATACTAAGAGTATTTACATGAGCAAGTGGAAAATATTTTCATTTTGGGCCTTGAAGAGTGATGTTAATCCATTTATTGCTCCTCCTTGTGTATTGGAGTTTTTAGCTTCTGTTTTTAAAGAAGGTGCTGTTTTTTCCACAGTCAAACTACAGTTGTTAGCCGTACCAAATTTTCACTCAGAACACAATGCTTCTTGTTTGGCTGCTTCAAAGTTGTATAAGGCCTTTCTAAAGGGTTCCTTTCTGCTCAGACCCCCAGTGAAAGATCCATCATTTCCATGATATTTAACAGTAGTACTGCAAGGCTTAACTCAACAACCCTTTGAACCTTCAGCAAAAACGGACTTAAAATTCCTGTCTTGGAAAACAGACTTTTTAGTTGCTATTACTTCTGCTAAAAGGATTTCTAACTCCAAGCTCTTTCATCAAACGCCCCATACATTGTTTTTCATAAACTCAGGGTTACTTTGCAAATCAGTCCTTCTTTCTTACCAAAAGTGCTTTTGAATCGAATATAAATCAAACCATTCACTTAGTAATCATCTTTTTGAACAAAGGAGTGTACATGCTACATCTTTTAGATGTGCATAGACAACTACGTTTCTACTTGCACAGAGCAAAATAGTTCAAAAAAGACCAGCCGATTGTCTCCTTTTCACTGGGTTCTCCAATTTCTAAAGTTACTCTGGCCAAGTGGATAACTAATTGCATTTCCTGGATTCCTCCTCAGCCAGGACTCTCCCTACCAAAACTACCCAAGCCCTATTCAGTTAGATCCATGGCCACCTCATCTGCCCTCTGGTCTAGAACTTCCTTTGATATTTGTGCAGCAGCCACCTGGTGTATTGCTTGTGCAGCAGCCACCTGATGTATTGCTTGTACCTTTATTACTGATTACAAATTGGACTTGAACCATAGGCAGTTCTGCTTCTGGAAATCAACAGTTTTCTGGAATATAATTCCATGAAGGCCACCCAAGATTTACGTAGCTGGGGACTCTGTTCCATACGTTGAGGAAGAATGAAAAGGACAACATCAGCTATTAAAGTTATGTATTTACCATAACTAGGCATCTGTGCTGTCCATTTTCATTCTTCCTCAACTCCCCTCCCTCCTTCCACCTTCCATTCATCTTCTGGAATGACCTGATGGATTTTTTGTAAACTGTACTTGCATGTTTGAGCCCTGCTCTAATTTTCTTTTCTGTTAGACACTGAAACCTTTATGGCAGCAAACCCATTCTGAGGTATTGGGAATGGACTAGGGCATTATGGGTGGAGAGAGGAGCTAGAGAATTGGATCTGAAGTCTGTAGAATCTGGCTGAGTCAGAACCGAGGATGGAATCCATAGCCCATATGGTGAGGAAGAAAGAAAATGGACAACGCAGATGCCTAGTTTTGGTGAGTATATAGCTTTAATGCCAATTGCTGTCCTCCTGACAAGGATGGGAAAACTTTTGATAGATTTGGGTAAAAGTGTATTCTGCATCACTTATTTTTGAAATTCTCAGTTGTGTACATCAGTGTGTGTGATATATGCACATGTCCACTGACCTGGAACGCTTCTTAAAGGTATAAGTACTGAGCATGTGCAAGCAAGAGTGCCATTTTTGAGGGAAGAGCCAGAGTGATAGCATGCATATATGTAGTAGTCAGATAGCTTAAGTTTAATGTTCCTGCCAATCATCCTGATGTTTACATGCAATAAACTATGTAAATAAACACCCAAACCTCAGCATCGTCTTAGTATGTACAAGACGAGCAACATGATGTCTGAATGGGATCCTGAGTTACAGCCATGAGGCAACCTGGAGGAATTTACACGAGTGGATCATTCCAACTACTCAAATGACTCGCAAACAGGTCAGAAACAAATTCCAGGTACTAAAACATGCTTAAATTATTTCTTGTGCTACAAATATAAAATGAAGCATTCAGAATGCTCAAAACAAATTTTTAATTAAATGAAATGTCTGAAAACTGCAACATATTGATAAAAATATTTGAAATAATTACAAAAACATTTGAAGCAATAACCAAATTGCATAAAATATATAAAAGAAAGGAAAACGACCCCATTTTTTGCAATGTACTACGTTTTAGCATTAACTAAAGCTATTCAAAGTAGCCGAAGAGTGCTAAGTGTTGGCAAGTGTGTGCAGTATTACAGTGCAGTTATTTAGCAAAGTACAGCCATTTCAAAGAATATTTTAAAAGTACAGTATTTCGAAGTTTATTGTGCATTTGAATATTATTACAAGTACCTGGTGTGTGTGCATGTTCTTACATAATTACAAGGGCCAAGATTGCTTTGTTTTACTATAATCTGTTGGCAGAGCAGTAGGCTTTTGCAAACCCCGCACCTCTTGTGTTTGATAACAATATTGCAGAAAATTGGAGAGTGTTTGAGCAGGAATATATTTTCATACAGACTGCTGCTTCTGACAAAGACACATATACAAAGGCATTTATTCTGCTTAATTTAGCTGGTTCAGAAGCCATTGAAAGAGTGTGTTCATTTGTGTATGCACCTGTTATGTTTGCAGGGTAGGGGAAGATTGCCATATTGTGGTACAGGCTGAAACGCGGGAAGGCCCTGAATGCTTAAAATGTAAATTTAGAGAAATGTGCAACCCTTCCCAAAAAAAATTACAATGGAAAGGCACCTTATTTTACACGAGATCAAAAGCCTCATGAAACTTTTGCAGCATATATAACTGACTTGAGAAGTAAGGCTAAAATGTGCAGATTTGGTGATTTGAGAGATGAGTTGGTAAAAGACAGGCTTGTATGTGGTGTTAATAATGAGGCAGTGAGAGAGATTTTGCTTCAAGACAGTGATTTGATGTTAAATAAGGCCATTGAGATTTGTCAGATATACGAGCTTACAGAAAAGCACGAGTATGCTTGCAAATGAGGATAGCTTTGGAAGGCACTGCAACAAAGCCAATGTAGGTAGTATGCAGCACGAGATTAACCGATGCAAGTCTAAGGGTGTGGTCGCTTCAGCAAAGCCTGTGGCAGCTTCAGTAAAAAGTACAGTTTTGTACCTACCATAAATGTAGATATTCGAGTGCTAATACAGCTGCAGTCATAACAGATGGGTTATCCTGCCGTCAGGCGGGTCCTCGGTCGGCCGAATTCCAAAGTCTAGGTCTGGCGTCGGATGTCGTCGCTTCTTCCTTGACGTCAGTGTGGCAGAGGTATAAAAGAACCAGCCAACGCCATTTTCTTCAGTTTTTCTTGCCCCAGATGTCAGGTGCCCCCAGAAGGAAGGCAAAACATAAATTTATGTAATAATGCAATGTAATATAATCAAAAAACAGTAGTTGCAAGCAAATACTCCATAAAAGAATACCCCAATCAGTTTGTATGAGGTGTTTGTCATTAGGCCTGTCCCAAGAGGGGAAGGAGGGAGGGAAACCTGGACTGCAGCTGTATTAGCATTCGAACATCTACATTTATGGTAGGTACAAAACTGTACTATGTTCATCGTGCATACAGCTGCAGTCATAACAGATGGGTAGAATCCCAAAGCTAAAAAGGGGTGGCAGGCACTAAGTGGAACTAGGAGGAGCAAGGATGCCCTGCAAGACTGCTGTGGCAAAGCCCGCTCTAGATTTAGAGTATAGTGGTAGGTGATAGTGCTTGGAGAAAGTATGCACAGAACTCCAAGTGGCTGCTTCCAAAGTATCCTTGGTAGGAACCCCCCTGAGGAAAGCTGCAGAGGTAGCTGTGGCCCTTGTGGAGTGAGATCTGATGCTTGTAGGAACAGTTTTACCATGAAATGAATAACAAAAGCGTATGCAGTGGGCTATCCATTTTGAGATTGTCTGTTTGGAAATAGCCTTTCCTTGAGCACCTGTAGCATAAGACACAAAGAGTTGCTCTGATTTTCTGAATGGCTTTGTTCTGTCCAAATAATAACGAAGCTGTCTGTGAATGTCCAAGGAATGTAGAAGTCTCTCCCCTTTGTTTTGTGGATTAGGATAAAAAGTAGGTAAGTGGATAGCCTGATTCACATAAAGGAAGGGTTGGTTCATATGGAAAGTCTGTCCTGATGGAAAATGATGAAAGGTTGCACAGCCATGAGGGCTTGTAGTTCCGAAACCCTGCGTGCTGAGGTGATAGCCAGAAGGAAGGCTGTTTTCCATGACAAATATTGCAGCTCTGTTGAAGCAGCTGGCTCAAATGGAGGCAGGGTCAGTTTTTCTAAAATGAAATTGAGATCCCAAGCAGGTACTGGTTGCTTCCTTGGGGGGTTTATATTCTTAGCCCCTCTGAGGAACTGTCTTAAGAGAGGATGAGAGAATAAGGGAGGATCAGTGTTGTATTGTGCAGAAATGGCTGAAGCATGGATTTTGAGGGAAGAGAATGAAAGTCCACTGTTTAGCATCTCAGCTAGGTACTGTAATATTTGAGGTAAATTCAGTATCCCAGGATTCTGTCCCTTTTTCTGATTCCAGGCACAAAACCGTTTCCATTTGGCGGAGTAGGCTTTTCTAGTAGAAGGCCTTCGGGCCTCCAAAATGACATCCTGCACCTCCTTGGAGAGGAGGGTCTGTTGGGAAATCAAGGAATCCTCCATGCGGCTAGATTGAGTGTTTTCAGCTGACTGTGAAGAGTTTTGAAGTTGTGCTGGGTCAACACAAGAGGCACTAGAGGCAGGATCCATGGTGGGGAATGCGTCAGGCTCCTCAGGAGTGGATACCAGTATTGTCTTGGCCAGTCTGGAGCAATGAGTATCATCTTTGGCCTGTCTGCTCTGGATTTTAATAGAACTTTGGGCAGCAGAGGAAGAGGTGGAAAGGCATAAACTGTCAATGTTGTCCAACTGAAGGAAAGTGCGTCCACTTTCCAGGCCTGTGGATGATAGGTCCTTGAGCAGAATTTTTTCAATTGGTAATTTTCTGTGGGTAGCAAAGAGATCTATGTCTGGCCTTCCCCATGTTTGAATTATCTTTGCAACTTCCATTCGTGTGGATCTGTCATATTTCTGCTTAGGTTGTCTGCCAGAGTGTTTTCCTTGCCTGGCAGGAATTGTGCTTGAAGTTGGATTTGTAATTCCAGAGCAGTGTTCCAAAGAGACATGGCTAGTCTGCACAGGGGATATGAATGAGTTCCTCCCTGTTCGTTTATGTACCACATCACTGTGGTGTTGTCTGTCCTTATCAATAGCTGGCCTGGATGCAGTAGGTCTTTGAAGGCCATAACAGCATTTTTCACTGCTAGCATTTCCTTTTGATTGATGTGTAGGTGCTTTTCTTTTTGGGACCATTTGCCCTGAATGCACTAATCTGTCATGTGCGCCCCCCAGGCGTAGTCCGAGGCGTCTGTTGTGATGATTTGATTTGCTTGAGGCATGCAGAATGGGAGACCTATGTTTCTTTGGCATGCTTGAGCCCACCACAGAAATTCCTTTTGGAGGCATGGAATGAGTGGTATAATTGTTTCCAAACTGTGGCTGTGTTGAGACCATAAGTTTTTTAGGTACCATTGAAGTTTCCTCATATGCAGCTTTGCACATGGGATTAGCAGGATGCAAGATGCCATGAATCCCAGAGCCTGCAGGATTTTCCTTGCAGTCAGCCTGGTGAAGGTTGCCATTTTTCTGAAGTATTGAAATAGTTGCCCTTGTTTCTCTGGCGTGAGGTAGGCCATCTGGGTGTTTGTATTCAAGCTGGCACCCAGGAAAATTATTGCTCGAGAGGGTATTAGTTTTGATTTCTTTTTGTTGACTGTGTATCCCAGAAAGTTCAACAACTTTATTACAAACGCCAGGTGTTTCAGAAGTATGTGCTTGCTGTCCGCTTGGATCAGGCAGTCGTCCAAATATGGGTATATTTGTATCCCTTGAAGTCTGCAGAAGGCAATTACTGATGCCAGGCATTTCGTGAACACTCTGGGCACAGTAGATAAGCCAAAGGGCAATGCAGAGAATTGATAATGGGTTGAACCTGCAAGAAATCTGAGGTATCTTCTGCAATCTTGTCTGATAGGGACATGCAGGTATGCCTCCTTGAGGTCCAATGTTACCAGGCAAGACTCCTTGCCCAGCATGGGAAGAAGCTGCTGTAATGTGAGCATCTTGAATTTTGGTACGAGTAAATATGTGTTTAGGATGGATAGGTCCAAAATAGGTCGTCCTTGGTACCAGGAATAGTCTGGAATAAAAACCTTGACCCTGTTCTTGTGCAGGTACCTCTTGAATAGCTATGTTAAGTTGTCAATCTCGCCTTCATTCTTGCTGGATGGGTTCGGAGCCGATCCTCGGCTCCGACTCGGCACTTTCTTAGCTTGAGAACTCCTTTTACCAGCTCGAGGCAACCCTATATCCCATGATGCAAGGCGGGACTACCTCAGATCTCGTTTGCCGCTTAGCGAAAGAGGTCTCCTTTTTGCCAGCTGAGGTAAGTTGAATTTCAAAAAGCTTAGTCAAGGTTTTATATCTCCCTTATTCCCCTATAGTGTGTAGTATTTCTACAGCCCACCCTATTTCCCCATATAGTTAAAAACTTTTTGTTTTTTATAAAAAGCTAAAGTTTAAAGAATTTTCAGTTAGGCCTAGGCCCCCTTTCTTAATCCCTTCCTGTGTGTCTGTGTTTGTTGGGATTATTTGTGTGATTGTTTGGGGTGTGTGTGTGAGTTTTATTTCTTTGGACTATGTCTAAGGAAGGCAAGGTCTCAGGCTTCAAGAAGTGTGACTCGTGCTGTCAGAAAATGTCTCTGACAGACGGTCACACTTCTTGTGTGTACTGCCTGGGGCCTTTGCACCTGCAGGACTCCTGTGCTTTGTGTCACTCTTTTAGCCAGAGAGTCCTGCAGGAAAGGAGGAATAAACTGATCCTCCGTGGCTTACTAAAGCCAGAAGGTTCTCCCACTAAAACGGGGTCTTCTAAACCTTCTAAGCCTCCGAAGGTTCAGGCTACAGCTTCCAAGCCTTCTCCGGTGGCTCCGACTCCTTCGGAGTCGAGATCGGCTCCGGCTGGAGCCGATCTTTCTTCTTCTAGTACAGTAGTGTCGGTTCCGACACCCAATCTACTGTTGCCTTGTCGGCTCCGGCTGGAGCCGACATATTATCTAGCATCGGAGCCGAAGCCTTCGGCTCCATCTGGGACTCAGGGACGCCGGCTCCGATGACTTCGGCCCAAGAAGAGATCTCGGTCCCCTTCTGGAGAGTATCCATTCGCCCGGGTCTCTTCTTTGTCGGAGCGAGTCATCAGAGCCGATCTTCGAGATCTTCCAGGCTGTCTGACCACGATTTAGAGAGGGTGGTAAGCAGGCTGTTGAAGTCGCAGGCACTAGCCCAAATGCTCCATAGCCCGCCTCAGCAGACTTCGCTATTGCTTTACCCTTGAACTTCCTCCTCCGACTCTCCAGAGTTCGTGCCGGAGTTTCTCGGGACAGCGACCGTGTCGGTGCCGGAACCGATACATCCCTCTTCGCTCTGATCTCTTGCATGAGACGGTCCTTGGAGGGATCCGGTCGCCGGGTTTCCTTGTCGGCTCGAGGGGCTAGTGGCATCGGACCCTTGTCCGACCCCGCCTCCCTCTCGGGCTTCGCTTTGGTAAGCTCGGCACCGACATCAGCCTCGAGCCTTCCTCTCAGTGGAGCCGAATTCCTATTTCCTCGAACGGAATATTCCGCCTCCCGGGAGGGGAGCCTTTGAGGTGATGAGGAGTGTCCTGGCACCTGAGCCAGGTCAACGGTCCATCCTTTTAGCTCCTCCCTCTTCGGTGCCTGTAGACGCCTCTTGCCAGCCTCCTGCTCCCAGGCCCAGGGATCCATCGCCCCAGGTTTCCCCATTGGGAATATCTTCCTCTTCCGAGGTTTCTCCTGATCCTGCAGGGGAACCTCCTCGGAAGAGGACGTATAAGAGGAAACACAGACTCCCCTGAGTCTACTACATCTGATACCGACTTAGATGAGTCGGAGGGTTCCTCGGTCCCCTCTGAGGATGTCTCTTTTCAGACATCCTTGAGCTCCTCAAACAGAGGGGAATTGGCCTCCATTGACCCCTCCGAGGATGAGTCGGTATACCTGGAGGCTTTGGATCCCGACCCTCCACCTCCTGGGTGTCTCCGCCTTCGACCCACTTATGCAGGTAGTGGCTCGGAAGGCGTGGCAGCTCCAGATTCTGTGGAACCGGTTCCCAGGAGACCATCCAAGTTTATCACGGCCCCTGCAGACAAGCAGTTTCTTTCCAGCGGCCACCAAGAAGGAACTTGCGGATCCTTCAGTACCTGTCCATCCTCCTAACAAAGATTCTAGGACCATGGACAGGTATGGAAAGCGGATGTTTTCTTCAGCGACCTTTGCTATGCGCTCGCTGAACTACCTTTGTCACTTCACCAGGCTTCAAAGAGATATTCTCAAGGAACTAGGTGAAGCGGTCCAGGATCCTTCTGCTGCTGGGGCTCAAGAAAAGATTGCCTCACAGCTAGCAATCCTGAATTCCTTAACCAACTCCTCCATGCGGCTCATATCCTATGCAGCCGATGGAGCGAGCAGGGCCGCAGGCACAGGAGTGGCTCTTAGACGACAAGCCTGGATGCGGCTTTGTAATTTTGCGGACCCCTTTAAGGCGTCCTTCACCAATACCCCCTTTGACGGTTCGGCTTTGTTCGGACCTCAGGTGAAGGAAACCTTGACCAGGTGTGAGCAGGACGGCAAAACTGTTTCTGCCGTTGGAGTCCATTTTTCCACCCCTTCTAGACCCTACCCCAAGGGTCAGAAGGGAGGAAAGATGTGGTTCCGCAAAGCCCAAGGAGCAGCACCGGACACACTTGGGCAGTTTACCCCCAGAGGCAGAGGGGGTAACAATAATAAACGCCGCCCTAGGGGCAGAGGGGGTCCTCAGAACCAGGGCAACAGGGAGTCTCTTCCTGAGAAGCCCTTTCAGCATCCCTGAGGTGTTGCCCGACTGTCCACCCTTGGAGGCAGTCGGGGGAAGGATTTCACTGTACACAGTAGCCTGGCACTCCCTTTCACAAGATATGTGGGTACAGTCTAATATTCGAGGGTTACAAAATCCCCTTCGAAAGGTATCCCGTACCTCATCAATCCCTTCCAGACATCTCACCCGGTCAAAGGGATTTGGCAGAACAGGAGGTTACAAAGCTCCTACAAAAAAGAGCCATCCAGACTGTTCCAGCAGACCAAGTAGGATCCGGCGTCTACTCCAGATTCTTTTTGGTCCCCAAAAGGACGGGAGATTGGAGACCTATACTAGACCTAAGCAATCTAAACAGATTTGTCAAAAAGGCAAGATTCCGGATGGTCACGCTTCAGTCCATTTTACCCTTTCTGGGCAAGGACAACTGGATGTGCTCGATAGACCTTCAGGACGCGTACTATCACATAAAGATACACAGACGCTCCAGGAGGTTTCTCCGCCGCTAGGGACCAGTCATTATCAGTTCAGAGCCCTGCCCTTTGGCCTCACTTCAGCCCCCAGAGTGTTTACCAAATGCATGGCAGTGGTCGCAGCTCACCTGAGACGTCAGGGATTCCAGGTGTTTCCTTATTTGGATGACTGGCTCCTCTCCGCCACCACCAGGCATCAGCTTCTTCAGACCAGAGACTACACTCTGCAGCTTTGCAAAAGTTTGGGAATTTCAGTGAATTTCGAAAAATCTTCTCTGCGGCCTTGCCAATCTATCACCTTTATAGGTGCAGAATTAAACACCGTCAAGTTGTCAGCCAGACTAACAAATCAGAGAATTCTGGACATCCAAAAATTGCTCAATATTATTGCAGAGCAGCAAAGTCAAAGCCAGATTGATTCTAAAAGTTCTAGGTCTTATGGCTGCGGCCATTGTTCTTCTACCACTGGCTCGCTTCCACATGCGTCTACTACAGTGGATGTTATTCACTCAGTGGTCGTTCCACAGTCTTCCAATGAAACACGAAATCTTAGTCACACAATCGTGCAGAGCTCATCTGAACTGGTGGATATCTTCCCCTCTCCTTCACCAGGGCCGACCATTTGTTCCCCTCCTCCGCTTGCCACAGTCACTACGGATGCCTCTCTGATCGGGTGGGGGCATTATCAGGGCAGGATGGTCCACGGACGTGGCAACCCATAGAATACCATCTGCACATAAATGTCCTGGGGATGAGAGCGGTGCTTTTAACGCTGCAAGCCCTCAACGACTTTCTTCCCCAGGGACTATTGCAGTGCAAACGGACAACATGTCCGTGGTCTGGTACATCAACAAGCAGGGCGGGACCAGGTCCTATCCTTTGTGTCGAGAAGCTCTCAGACTTTGGCAATGGGCAATCTCCTCTCATCGGTTTCTGATAGCAACGCACATCCCCGGCAGGTCCAACCTCTTGGCGGACAGGCTGAGCAGAGCCATTCTCATGCCTCACGAGTGGTCTCTCAATCAATCTATTGTGGACCAGATTTTTCTGAAGTGGGGCACACCTTGTTGTGATCTTTTTGCTACTCCCCAAAACAACAAGTGCCCCGACTTCTTCACCCTTTTTCCCCTACCAGGCCAACCCCTGAGAGAGACTCTAATCCAGGATTGGCCCCGGGGACTTCTTTACGCTTTTCCCCCCTTTCCCTTGATTCCACAAGTCATTCAGAAAGCCACCGTTTTGAGGGCCAAGTTGATTCTCATTGCCCCTTACTGGCCTCGACAAGTTTGGTTCCCGACTCTGCATCGTCACCTCCTGGTGCGGCCTTGGCATCTGGACCCAGTTCCAGATCTTTTGATCCACCAGTCGGGTCAACAGCACCGGGCCATTCATTCTCTCAACCTCACTGCTTGGTTGCTCCACTTCCTTCCCTAGCCAGGCTTCCTATGATCTCTGATCCTGTCAGAGATATTTTAGTAGCTTCTTTGAAGTCGTCCACCAGAACCGTGTATGCTAGCAAGTGGCGACGTTTTCCTTTGGGCAATCTCCAGGCACATTGATCCTTTTACTGCTCCTGTGCATTCTGTTTTAGATTTCCTGGCTGAAGTTTTCCAGTCAGGATCTTCTTCTTCAACAGTCAAAGTTCAACTGGCGGCCATCTCCAAATATCATGTTGGCTTACAAGATCATAACATTATGTCACATAGGCTATGCAAAGCCTTTCTGAGAGGAGTTTTTCTTCTGAAGCCAATAAAACATCCTCCTCCACAATGGGATCTGAATTTAATGTTAGCATCCTTGATTTTACCACCCTTCGAACCGTCTGCCTCATGTTCCTTGAAGTTATTGACCTGGAAAACTATATTCTTACTGGCTGTCACTTCAGCAAGAAGGGTTTCGAAATTCAAGCTCTCTGCATCCGCTCCTTACTTGGTTTTTCACAAGGACAGGGTATCCTTAAGAACGAACCCTTCCTTTCTTCCCAAAGTTGTTTCTCAAACTAATATTAATCAATCCATCGATCTACCAGTCTTTTTCCCAAATTATTCTGACAGAGCTGAACAAAAGCTACATTTTTTGGATGTCCATAGTCAGCTCAGGTACTATTTGCATAGAACTAAACAATTCAGGAAATCAGACCAACTATTTGTCTCCTATGCAGAAAACAGGAAAGGTCTCCCAGTTTCTAAAGTGACCTTATCCAGATGGTTGTCTTCCACCATTTCTTATGTTTATTCGCTTAGAGGCAAGCAACTACCTTCTAAACCGAAAGCACACTCAACCAGGAGTCTATCCACTTCTGCAGCCTTTCAGGATAGACTACCCATTGATACCATTTGTGCAGCAGCTACTTGGGCCACTCCTCATACCTTTGTCTCTCATTACAAATTAGATTTGGCCTCCAGAGACAGGGCCTTTTGGTTCCACAGTTCTCAAGAGTCTGTTCCATTGAGCCACCCGGGATACAGGTGCTAGGGACGCAGTCCCATCCAGCAAGAATGAAGGCGAGATTGACAACTTAACATTTAGAAGTTATGTACCTACCATAACGTTCCATGTTAGTTGTCTTCTCGCCTTCTTTCTTGCGTCCCTCCCTCCTTCCCCCTGGCCTGGACAGATCTTGAAGAGTTTCCTCTTCTCAGGTTGTTCCCTCCTGAGTCTTCATTAGAAGAATCCTTTGTTAGGAATTTTTGTTTTCCTAGTTCTACTAGGTTACTCTTTTTAGCAGGGTAGGTTAGCTACCAAACGAGATCTGAGGTAGTCCCGCCTTGCATCATGGGATATAGGGTTGCCTCGAGCTGGTAAAAGGAGTTCTCAAGCTAAGAAAGTGCCGAGTCGGAGCCGAGGATCGGCTCCGAACCCATCCAGCAAGAAAGAAGGCGAGAGAAGACAACTAACATGGAACGTTATGGTAGGTACATAACTTCTAATTCATGTCCATGAGAGCTGAAATTTGTTTTTGTGCCTCTGCCCTTTGATTTTGTGGCAGGCATGCCTCTCATTTTTGGAAGGGTGTGAAAGTGGAATATGTAGCCTCTGTCTATAATGTCCAGGATCCATTTGTCTTTTGTGACAATATGCCAAATGTTAAGTTGTCAATCTCGCCTTCATTCTTGCTTGATGGGTTCGGAGCCGATCCTCGGCTCCGACTCGGCACTTGCTTTAGCTCGAGAACTCCTTTTACCAGCTCGAGGCAGCCCCATATCCCATGATGCAAGGCAGTAAGTACCCAGATCTCGTTTGCCGCTTCGCTTAGGAGGTCTTCTTTTTACCAGCTCCTGGTAAGTTGTTCACATTTGTGATTTTTCAAGCCCCTTTTTAGTCTAAAACTAATTTTTTGATAGTTTAAATTTATTTCTATCCCTTTCTGACAGAAATTCCCTGTCTCCTTTAATTTTTTGTTAGTTAATTCCCTCCCATCCCCCCCCTGTTAGGGTGTGTGTGTTGGTGTTTTATAGAATACCTCTTGGTATTTTGTTTAATTTAATTTGACTGGAGTGTCTGTGTGTTGTGTTCGGCACCATGTCAAAGGAGAGGGTCTCAGGTTTTAAGAAGTGTGACTCGTGCTGTCAGAAGATGTCTCTGACAGACGGTCACACTTCTTGCCTGTATTGTCTGGGCCCTCTTCACCTGCAGGACTCATGTGCTATTTGTCACTCCTTCAGCCAGAGAGTCCTGCAGGAGAGACGTAACAAGTTGATTCTTAGGGGCCTTCTTAAGCCGGAGGGCTCTCCGCTAAGTCGGCTCCACCAAAATCAACAAAACCTGCCAAGGCCCAGGCTTCTGTATCTAAGCCTGCGGCCTCGCCACTGCATTGAGTCGAGATCGCCCGCTGGAGCCGATTCTGGCTTGACAGCTTTCGCACCGATGGCTATCGGTGCCGAATCTGTATTGTCACTTCGGCGTCGGCTCCGATCGGTTCCGACACCCATGTGGCACAGGCATCGTGTCGGCTCCGATCGGCTCCGACACCGTTATTTGTGGCTGTATCGGCCCGCTGGAGCCGATACATCGAGACGCTCTGTCGGCCGAAGTCGCCGACAGGATCTGTATCGGCTCCGTGGCTCATTCCAGGAAGAGGTCGAGGTCTCCTTCCTTGGAGCCGATACTTCGCCCGGCTTCACCTCTTCTATCGAACGGAGCCATCGGAGCCGATCTTCAAGGTCATCCAGGTTGTCAGATCATGACCTAGAGAGAGTGGTCAGTAGATTACTCAAGTCACAGGTACTGGCCCAAATGTTACACAGCCCGCCTCAGCAGACGACTGTTGGTCCACACCGTTACAGTTCCTCCTTCAACTCTACCCCAGAGCTTGGAGTTGGAGTCTTCGGCATGGTTACTGCTACGGCTGGAGGACGGATACCCCTTCTGTTCCTTCAGCCTCTACTCTTATCTCCTCTTCCTTAGAGGGATTCGTGGTCGGGCTTCCATGGTCTCCTCCGAGGGGGTGAGTGGCATCGACCCTTGTCCGAGCCCGCTCTTCCCCTTGGAGCCTCGGCCTTGGTAAGCTCGGCTCCGACATCTGCCTCGGAGACATCCCTTTCGGTGGCCCCTGGAGTTCCTAGCTCGGAGCGGTTCTCTCGGACCTGCCTGGGAGGGGAGCATTCGAGGTGATGAAGAGTGTACTGGCCACTGGTATCAGTCAGCAGTCTGTTCCCGTAGCTCCACCCTCTATAGTACCTGTTGACATCTCTGCCACTTCTCTTGCTACAGGACCCAGAGATCCTCCGCCTCAGGTTTCCCATTGGGAATTTCCCTTCCGAGGATTCTCCTGATGTTTCGGGAGATCCTCCTAGGAAGAGGACTTGTAAGAGGAAGCATGTAGACTCCCGAGTCTGTCACTCGGATACTGACTTTGATGAGTCAGAGGGATCCCCTAGATCCTCTCTGAGGATGTCTCCTTCTCAGACATCCTAGAACTTCTGAAACAGAGGGGAAACTGGCCCACCAACAATCCCTCTGAGGATGAGTCAGTATACCTAGAGGCTTTGGATCTCGGCCCTCCACCTCCTGGGTGTCTCCGCCTTTCGACCCCTTATGCAGGTTATTGCACAGGCGTGGGCAGCTCCTGACTCTGTAGAGCCAGTCCCTAGGAGGCCTTCTAAATTTATCACTGCCCCTAGTGACAAACAATTCCTTACCAAGGGTGTCCCGCTGATGCCATGGTGGTGGCTGGCCACCAAAAGGAACTTGCAGATCCTTCCATGCCCGGCCCATCCTCCTAATAAGGACTCTAGGACCATGGATAGGTACGTAAGCGGATGTTTTCCTCAGCGACCTTTGCTATGCTCGCTGAATTACCTATGTCACTTCACCAGACTCCAAAGAGATATCCTCAAGGAGCTGGGAGAAGTAGTTCAGGATCCTACAGCTGCAGGGGCTCAAGAAAGATTGCTTCGCAGCTAGGAACCCTCAATTCCATTGCTAACTCCTCCATGCTAATATCTTATGCTGCGGATGGAGCAGTAGAGCCGCAGGCACAGGTGTGGCTCTTAGACGCCAAGCCTGGATGCGGCTATGTGATTTTGGATCCCTTTAAGGCGCCCTTCACAAATTCTCCCTTTGATGGGTCAGCTTTGTTTGGCCCTCAGGTGAAGGAAACCTTGACCAGGTGTGAGCAGGACGGCAAGACTTTCTGCTGTTGGAGTCCGTTTTTCCACCCTTCTAGGCCTTATCCCAAAGGACAGAAGGGTGGGAAGATGTGGTTCCAGAATCCCAAGGAGTCACGCGGATTCACGTGGTCAGTTTACCCCTAGAGGCAGAGGGGTAATAACAACAGACGCCGCCTAGAGGCAGAGGGGTCCAAGAACCAGGGAAACAGGGAGCCTCTCTCTGATAAGCCCTTTCAGCATCCCTGAGGTGTTGCCCGGCTGTCCCTCCTTGGAGGCAGTCGGGGGAAGATTATCACTGTACCCAGAAGCCTGGCTTTCCCTCACTCAAGACAGATGGGTACAGTCGATCATATCCAAGGGTTACATAATTCCTTTCGAGGAAAGTCCCTTCCCCTCAAGTTCCCTTCCAGATGTACCACCCGGTCTAAGGGAGATTGCAGAGTTAGAAATCGCAAAACTACTGCAAAAAAGAGCCATTCAGCCAGTTACAATAGACCATTCAGAGCCCGAATCTACTCAAGGTTCTTTTTGGTCCCCAAAAGACGGGAGACTGGAGACCAATATTGGATCTCAGCAGACTCAACAAGTCTGTCAGGAAGACAAGATTCGAATGGTCACTCTTCAGTCAATTCTGCCCTTCTTACAGAAGGACAACTGGATGTGCTCAATAGATCTTCAGGATGCACTATCACATCAAAATTCACAGACGCTCCAGGAGATTTCTCCGCTTTGGCTGGGGTCCAGTCACTTCCAGTTCAGAGCCCTGCCCTTTGGTCTCACTACAGCCCCCAGAGTGTTCACCAAATGCATGGCAGTGGTCACGGCTCACCTGCGTCGCCACGGGTTCCAGCTGTTTCCGTATCTCGACGACTGGCTCCTGTCAGCCACCACCAGGCATCAGCTTATACAAGCCAGGGATTACACAATAGACCTTTGTTCTCATTTAGGCATCTCAATCAACTTCAAAAGTCATCCTTATCGCCTGCCAGTCTATTACCTTCATAGGCAAACTTAAACACTGTTCGGATGTCAGCTACCCTTACAGAACAAAGAGTTTCAGACATTCAGACTCATGTCAGGATCATTCTGGCCAGCAAGAAAGTACAGGCCAGAATGGTGCTAAAGGTATTAGGTCTCATGGCTGCGGCCATTACTCTTCTTCCCTGGCTCGATTCTACATGCGCCTCTTCAGTGGATGCTGTTCACACAGTGGTCATACCAGCAACTCCAATGCGCCACCAGATTCTGGTGACACAAACATGCAAACAGCATCTTGCTTGGTGGATCACATCGTCTCAGGTTCACCAAGGCAGGTGCTTTGTACCCCTCCCGATAGCCACTGTCACCACGGATGCCTCCCTGATCGGGTGGGGGTCATTATCAGGGCAGGATGGTTCATGGACGTGGCAACCGCTCGAGTACCATCTGCACATAAATGTCCTGGAGATGAGAGCAGTGCTTTTAACGCTGCAAGCCCTCAACGACTTTCTTCCCGAGGGACAATTGCAGTCCACACAGACAACATGTCTGTAGTGTGGTATATCAACAAACAGGGCGGAACCAAGTCCTACCCTTGTGTCGAGAAGCTCAGACTTTGGCAATGGGCGATCTCCTCTCATCGGTTTCTGCTAGCAACGCATATCCCTGCCAAAGCCAACATCTTAGCGCACAGATTGAGCAGAGCTATCCTCATGCCTCACGAGTGGTCTCTCAAGCAATCTATAGCGGAAGAGATTTTTCTGGAATGGGGTCGTCCATGTTGCGATCTTTCGCTACTCCCCAAAACAGCAAATGTCCAGACTTCTTCAGCCTCTTCCTCTATCAGGCCATTCCCCAGAGACGCTCTGACCCAGGATTGGCCCCAGGGACTTCTTTATGCCTTCCTCCATTTCCTCTGATCCTCAGGTGATCCAGAAAGCTACCGCTTTGAGAGCCAAATTGATTCTCATTGCCCCTTACTGGCCTCGACAAGTTTGGTTCCGCCTTCATCATCACCTTTTGGTGCAGCCGTGGCATCTGGACCCAGTGCCAGATCTTCTGATTCACCAATCGGGTCAGCTGCACCGGTCTATCCCTTCTCTCAACCTCACAGCATGGTTGCTCCACTTCCTTCCTTAGCCAGGCTTCCTTTGATCTCTAACCCAGTTAGAGACATCATAGTAGCTTCTAAAATCCTCTACCAGGAGGATTTATACAAGCAAATGGAAACGTTTTCTTATTGGGCTAAGGCCCAGAATATTGATCCTTTACTGCCCCTGTTCAGGCAGGCCTGGACTTCTTAGCAGAGATTTTTCATGCAGGCACCTCTTCTCCCACAGTCAGAGTTCAATTGGCTGCTATTTCCAATTTTCATGTCGGGATAGCGATCATAATATTATGTCCCATAGGCTCTGCAGGGCCTTCTTGAAAGGAATTTTCCTACTAAAGCCTCCAATCAGGAATCCTCCTCCTCAGTGGGATCTAAATTTAGTGCTGACATCCTTGATTCTTCCCCCTTCGAGCCAGCTGTTTCTTGTTCCTGAAATATCTTTCTTGGAAAACTTTATTCCTAGTGGCTATTACATCTGCCAGGAGGGTGTCTGAACTTCATGCTCTTCGGTTCGACCCCTATTTGGTTTTTCACAAAGACAGAGTATCTTTGAGAACTAATCCAACCTTTTTACCTAAGGTCGCCTAAAGAACAATTTGAATCAATCCATTGATCTCCTGTATTTTTCCTAACTATTCAGATAGAGCTGAACAAAAGCTACATTATCTTGATGTCCACCGTCAACTTAGATATTATTTGGACAGAACAAAAAATTTAGAAAATCTGATCAACTTTTTGTTTCCTATGGATAATAAAAAGGCCTTCCTGTTTCTAAAGTGACCTTGTCCAGATGGCTTTCTTCGGTCATCTCTAAAATTTATACTCAGGGGAAAACAGCTGTGCTCAAAACCTAAAGCACATTCAACTAGGAGCTTAGCTACTTCTACAGCTTTTCAAGCTAGACTTCCTTTGGACACTATTTGTGCAGCGCCACTTGGGCCACTCCTCACACTTTTGTTTCCCATTACAAATTGGACTTGGCCTCCAGGGACAGAGCCAGTTTTGGCTCTACAGTCCTCAAGAGTTTGTTCCATTGAGCCACCCAGGATAGAGGTGCTAGGACGGTCCCATCAAGCAAGAATGAAGGCGAGATTGACAACTTAACATTAAGAAGTTATGTACCTACCATAACGCTCCATGTTAGTTGTCTTCTCGCCTTCTTTCTTGCGACCCTCCCTCCTTCCCCCTGGCCTGGACAGACCTTGTATAAGAAACTATTATACTAAGGACCATTCAGACCTGGTTCCTTTTTCCATCTAAGTTTTTTCTTCCTTTGGGAAGTATTTTTTGCTTGGTGTTATTGCCCTTTGTCAACAAACGAGATCTGGGTACTTACTGCCTTGCATCATGGGATATGGGGCTGCCTCGAGCTGGTAAAAGGAGTTCTCAAGCTAAAGCAGTGCGAGCCGAGGATCGGCTCCGAACCCATCAAGCAAGAAAGAAGGCGAGAGAAGACAACTAACATGGAACGTTATGGTAGGTACATAACTTCTTATTTTTTGAAAATAATGCCAGTTTTCCGCCTAAAGGTGCTGCCATTAAAGCTTTGCTTGGCATGCAAAGGGGAAAGTCATTGTTTCTGCTTTCTGAATGGCTGTGATCTATCCTCTCCACCTCTTGGTGTAGGTGCTTGCCATTGTCTGGCTCTGAATGATCCTTGAGATTGCCCTCTACCCCTTGGGTGCCTGTATCTACCTCTTTCAGGTCTGCCCGTGGCTGGAAAGGACCAAATTTTTGAAGGCCAGTTTCTGCTGAAACGTGGAGGTTGTACCTGTAGGAAATCTTTCACTGTTTGCATTGATCTTGCCTTTTCCCCCATTTTCTTTAATACCTCCTCAGCTTTAACACCAAACAATACATCTTTTTGAAGAGGTGCATCTAGTAATTTAGCTTTGACATGATCTGGTAAGGTTTGCTCTTTGAGCCAAGCATGTCTATGTATGACAGACCCTGTAACAGCAGCTCTACATGAGGCCTCTAAAGCATCAAAACCACATTGCAAGGTATGTTTACCCACTTGCTCTGCACTATGCAACAAATCCTGCAACTCCTTCAAGTCTGGTTGTTCAGGTTGTGACATTTTGCTTTTCAACTGAGAACAAAAACTGTTGATACTTTAACTAACATATGGAACTGACAGTTTAATGCCCTCATGGTTAAAGTGGCCGAGGTGTATACCATTTTCCCCCCACCTTTCTAAAGCTCTGGAATCTCTCTCTGAAGGTAATGGATTTTTGGCAGTAGAGGCCTTAATTCCCTTGGGACCCTGTGAAATAGTTTCTGGGTCAGCAGCATGGCTTTTGTATAGGAATTGGTGTGAGTCAGGAACCCGGTAATATCCGTCAGGCTTAACAGGAGCTGGTGGTAAAGAATCTGGGTTAAGGCTGGCCTCTGAATACACATCATCTAGTATGTCTAAGACAGGAGGGATAGCCAGAGGCCTGTGCTGAGGAAGCAAGAGAAAATCCCTGAGCCTTTTCTTGGAATCTGAGTAATCTTGGCCTTCCCAGTGGAAGTGTTCCCTCAAGGTATGCAAGGTTTCCCCAAAAGAATAGTCCTCAGGGGGGGAGACAGAGGTAATGGACTCCTCTGCATCAGAATCTTCAAAAGGGGAGTATGAATATTCCTGGTCTTCAGAATGTTCTGAGGTAATGGAGGCCTGGTCCGAGGAAGGGTTGTCTTCCTCCAATTTGGGCCTTTTGTCCGAGGGGGGTTGAGAACCCCTGATGAGAGTAATCAAATCCTCAGCCATTTTGAGCATCTGTTTTTTAGGCACGGGGCCTTGAGAAGGGCTCTGTGGAGCTTGTCTTTTAGTTTTCATGGCTGCTTTAGATTTTGTGAAAGCCTTAATGGAAAAAGAAGGCCTGAAGACACCTTGAGAGGTGGCAGGCCTGTCTAAACTCTGAGTTTCCCCGCCAAGAGTGGCATCGGTATCTGTAGTCGGTGTGGGGGCCGAGGAGCCTGCGACCTCGGGCACAGAAGACACCGCAAAAGAAGTGTCATCGGTACTCAGGGGCTGTGTAGGCGCCTCGCTGAGAACCGGAGCACCTGAAGCCGGCTTTAGCGTGGTGTCGGTAGAAGTCGCGGACCTCGTATGTCGGTCCTTATCTTTGCGTCTTTTACTCAAAACTGGAGTCGGAGTATCCGACGACATAATGTAATTAAATTTTTTACCAAAATAGTGTTGGGCGAACTCCTCCCGACGCTTAATGGTGCGTTTGTTGAATCTAGCACAGAAACGACAGGCCGAGACGTCGTGGTCTGGGCCTAAGCAAGGAATGCAGAAGGAATGGAAATCCTTATGCGGTATTTGCTTCCCACATGAAATGCAATTATTAACTTTGTCTGACATTGGTCTGAGGCAAGAAAAGTTTCCCCAACGGGGTACTTAGCTTTCAAGAAGACTACGGCTGAGAAATATTCGTAATCTCAGGAGCTGGCCGACCTGCACTTGCGAACTGCTTCTGGCACCACGCGGCAAGAAAGACTGCAGAAAATAACGTCTGCTGGTTCTTTCATACCCCTGCCGCACTGACGTCAGGGAAGAAGCGACGACATTCGATGCCGGACCTAGACTTTGGAATTCGGCCGACCGAGGACCCGCCTGACGGCAGGATAACCCATCTGTTATGACTGCAGCTGTATGCACGATGAACATCCCAGAGCTACTTCAGTAAGGCCTAAGGTGCACGCAGCAAAGCACAGTGGTGACTCAGCAAAACACATAGCAAGCCTCATAGTCAACTGTCGTAATTGTTGTAGAAATCACGAGCCCAAATGAGAAAAATGCTTAGCTTTTGGTCAGCGGTGCCATTCTTGCAATAAGTAGAATCATTTAAAAAGGTTTTGTAAATCAAATAAGGCACATTCTTTTATTAAAAAGGGCATACAGTGAAGCAAGTTGATCAATTAGAAAGCTGAAACCCTACTTTTTATGTTGGTGTGTCTGTACTTGGCGAAACAGTCAGTGCAGTATTTTTATAGGCCAAGAAAAATCTTTTTGTACTGTTCGGATTAATGGAAGTCCTGTAGAGCTCAAAGTAGATACTGGCTCAAAGTACAATGTTATGTCAGCAGAAACGTTTGGTAGAGTAAGAGCTGCAGAACAGCTTGATTTGGCAAAAGTGTGCAAAGCTTGTTGCTTATGGTGGTGAAGAGATTCAAACCAAAGGCTCAGTAGTGCTTTCGTATTATTCTGCTGGGAACAGCTATGACTTGCAGTTTTACATAGTCAAGAGACACGTGCAGTCATTATTAGGCCTCAGAGACGGTTTGAAAATGGGACTGCTTTCATTTAACAGAGAAGTCCAGCATGTAAGCTTGAATGAGAACAGTTCAAATTTTGTCCAAACTTTTTTTTCTGAGTATACTGATATTTTCAAAGACAAACTAGGCAGACTACCAGTTGTGTACTCTATGAAGTTAGATCCAGAGGTCAGCCTAGTTATCATACCAGCACGGAAAGTTCCGGTAGCTATGCAGAACGGAGACAAAGCCGAGCTAGACAAAATGGTGCAGCTAGGAGTAATTTGTCCTTTATGGGTATCTTCCATGGTAGTAGCTCATAAGAAAAGCTTAGATGATATTAGAATATGTACTGATCCAAAGGATTTGAACAAAGCATTTAAAAGACCTCATAATTTTATGCACACAGTCGAGGAGGTTGCTGCCGTCATGCCAAATGCCACTGTTTTTTCTGTCTTGGATGCAAAGAGTTCATTTTGGCAAATTTTACTTGACCAACAATATTCATTGCTAACCACATTCAGTACGCCATTTGGGAGGTACAGACTTCTGAGAATGCCATTTGGAATAAATTCTGCCAGTGAAGTATTTCAGTGTGCACTGGAACAATTTTTTTCCAGCTGTCCATGTGCTATTATAGTAGGTAATATTCTAGTAGGAGCCAGTGGTGAAGTCAAACATGGTAGAAACCTCAATAAAGTTCTGGAAAGGGTGCATTAAGTGAATCTTGAGCTGAATCCTCAGAAGTGCAAATTCAGGCTATGAGAAGTTACTTATGTTGGTCATTTTGTTTAGCAGTTCAGGCTTACAATCAGATCCTTCCAAGCAAACAGCAATTCTCGAGATGCCAGCTCCAGACAGTGTACAAGCCCTAGAACGTTTTCTTGGCATGGTCAACTATTTAGACAAGTTCATTCCTGATTTAAGCCAATTTCCATCACCATTTAGAAAACTGACATGCAAAGATGTAACCTGGTCATGGTCAGCACAACACCAAAGAGTATTTGATGTCTTGAAACAGAAGATTGCCAATCCACCAACTCTCAGCTATTATGATGTTCACAAACCAGTTACTCTTTCCTGTGATGCTTTTAAGTTTGGTCTAGGTGCAGTCATTCTTCAAGAGGGTAGACCAGTAGCCAATGTGTCGAACTCCTTACCCAAACAGAGATGCAATATGCCCAGATTGAGAGAGAGCTTTTGGCAGTTATGTTTGCATGTTCAGAGTTCCATGATTATATTTATGGCTGATCTATCCAGATCGAAACTGACCACCAACTTTTAGTCACTATTTTGACCGAGCCTATGCACACAGCTCCTACGAAATTTGCAATTTGAGCATCGTGCATTGCAAAGTACAATTTCAGTCTTGTTTACACAAAAGGTAAACTTCTTTACCTTGCTGGTATTTTATCCAGATTGCCCAGAAAAAAAAACACAGAACGGCATAACAATGAGCAGCTTGAGTTTGAAGTCATGAAGTGAGACATTTTTCTTCCACACATCTTGATGACCTTAGAACTCGCACAGCTTTAGATCCAATTCTCCAGAATCTAAATCCCTTTATCAGTCAAGGATGGCCTTCAAATCAGTCTTGCTTACCAGTAGATGTGCAGCAGTGTTTTCCATACAGAGGTGAGATTTTGTCAGATAATGGTATCATCATGAAAGGTCCAAAAATGATTGTTCCAAAATCCTTGCAACAAGAGTACATTTAAAAATCTTGCATTGTGGCCACCCAGGAACTGACTCTACCAAAAGAAAGGCGAGAGGACTAGTATTTTGTCCTTCTCTGTCAAAAGATGTCGCAAAAGTACTTTCATCTTATTCAGTATGTAATAGTACAAAGCCACAGCAACAAAAAAAGCCAGATTTCTGAACTACCTTGGTCGACCGTAGCCACCGATATCTTCGAGTGGAATTGTCAGCATTACTTGGTCATTAGTAGACTTATTCAAATTGGTTTGAGATTGACCTACTTTCCTAATCTAATGTCCAGTACTGTCATTACAAAGTTAGACCTTTTTCTGTCCATGGACGTCCTCAGAGTTATTTCTGACAATGGTGCACAGTTTACAAGTCAACAGTTCAGACAATTTGCAGAAGCGTGGAACTTTGTTCATATTACGAGTAGTCCTGACTGCCCAGTCATTCAGTTTGGCTGAATGTGCAGTTGAAAGTGCAAAACAGCTGCTAGAGAAATCCAAATTTGACAATACTGATGTTTTTCTAAACTTGCTTAATCTCAGAAACATTCCTCATGATAATCATCTTGGTTCACCTGCCCAGACATTTATGTCAAGAAAAACCCAGAACCACATTATCAATCAGCAGCAGTTTATTGGTTTCTTGTCCTAAAAACAACAAAGCAGTCAAAGCCCAACTGCTGAAAGTGTTTGTCCCAGAAATCCTACTATAAGACCAGCAAACCGCTCAGTTCATTAAAAGAAGGGGCGATGGTGAGGATGAGGATGTCAAAGGTTTTGATCACATCAGATTTGTGAAAAGTGTGTCAAGAGCTAGTATCTTGCATTGTGGAATCACAAGGAATGGAATTCAGACAAAATCAGAAACATTTATTACCAGTGGTACAGCATGTTGCCTGTGACAAAGATTCTATTCTCAGTGACTTGTCCAATGTTCCTGTTCCGGAGGATATTGTCAGTGATCCCTATTCCTGGAAAATCCATGAGAGTCCACAAGCAGAACATTCCCGAGCGACTGTCCCTGATGCTAAACCCAGTCCTAATTATTACATTACGAGATCAGATTGCATCTCTAGACCTAGTTCCAGATACACGGCAACCTGGATATTACTGTTTTCTTTATTAGTATCTGTATAATTGCATGCCTGTTGAAATGTCATTGCTTAGATGAGACACATCAGTAAAGAGGGAGGATGTAGATCAGTGTGTGGCATTCCAATCGGTGGGCACATGTATATAAGTACTGAGCACGTGCAAGCAAGAGTGCCATTTTGAGTGAGCAGCCAGAGTGATAGAATGCATGTATGTAGTAGTCATTTAGTTAAATAGTTTGTGTAAGTTTAATGTTCCTGCCTTCCATTCTGATGTGTTTGTATGCAATAAACTACTTAATTGAACACTCAAACCTCATCGTCTTCTTAGTATGTGCAAGATGAGTGACATCATGCTCATATGTTAAAGCTTTTGCTTGGCTTTTTTGAGAACATGAGGAATATTGTGGCATCTGTTTATTCTGAGAGAGAAAACTTTATTGTGTAACATGATTGGTTCTTTGTTTTATGTGGCTAGTCACTATAAGAAATGAGCTTATGATTTTACTGATTCCACTTTCAGTGCTGCTGCCTCTGAAAATGTTATGAGGAGGTTTGCTTGGTTGCATTCTCAAAACCTTCCAGAAGATGTTAAAGCAGAACTTTTAAATTCTACCTTGGATAAAGAGCTAAGTTTTGGACCATCTGATGCAAAGATTCTTAGTGTGATGAGAGAGGTAAGCTGATTCAAGGACTCTCTCAGATTTTTAAACCTTCCATCTCAGAGTTTGCCAAGAGATTTAATGCTACCAGTATAGCCTTCTTTAAAAAGCAAAATATATAAACTCCACAAGCTGCTAAGTATACCTTTAAAAAGGCAATGGCTGGGATTTTACAAAAAGAAAGGAGGACCCCCTTAGAAGAAAGGACAGTCTGTGAATCAGAATGACTGTCTACAACTTCCCACCCTGACAAAAATAGTTTCCTTCCAGAAAGTATAAACTTCACTTCTGTCTTTGGCAACACATAGTTTCAGATAGATGGATTCTTAAAATAATTCATAAGGAACAAGTGGCAGTGAGGGTCTCTCCCTGCTTTTCAGGGGATTCTCTCTCATCTGCCTGATCAAACTTCTCTCATCCCTGCTGTCATCTGCTGTCTCTGCTCCCCCCCCCCTTATTTTTTTGCAATGAGACTCTTAGCTTCTACTGCTGTTGGAACTGCCTGGGTATTTTTCTTCCAGATTGCTCTCATTTCTGCTTGCATCTTGATATTTTATGACTGTGTGTCTGTACGTGATACACTATATAATCACTAGGTGTAGCAATTTTAGTGATCAGTGCTATTTTTGTCCTTTTTCTTGATTATATGTTTTTCTCAAATCTAATTTTTTTGAGTTGTTGGTAATGGGTGATCCTATGTGATGTGCACTACTTGTTCATTATCTAAAATGCTTTCTGGTTCGTGTTTCCAGTGCTTCCTACCTACTTCTTTATTTTGTTTGTGCAGTTCCTAATGCAACAGTCTTGCCACATTATTGTGCCTTTCAGTGTACAGGCAGTCTGCCATGACTATATCATACCTAGCAACAAGGTGCTACTATTTCCAGTTCTTTTTTACAAAACCTACATTTGTTTGTTTCTCCCACATGTTCAATGCACTTTATAAACCACTGTGTACGTAGTTTACTTTCCTGGGCAGCTAATATTAACCTTTCATCTTTTGGTTTAAATTCACCTCTCCTTAACCATTCCTGATTCAGATCTTGATCAGCATGAGGCTATTACAAGAATTTTCTGTATTTGCATTATATTTATGCCTTTTACACATTTCTTACCTTCTCATCTGATCCTTCTTGTATTTTTTTTTTTGACGCATTCAGTTGCTGCCTAATTTTTGTCAACTTCTGATTTGATTTCCATTCCTACTTGACACCGATAAGCTTCTGCTAAAATACGCAGGGTAGTCATCTTAGTGAAAGGTTTAAAACATGAGGACAATTCTATGTTTGGGATCTGGTGAAGTCAGCAGATGTATATGCAGTCCTATGATTGCAAATCTATACATGTAATCAGATTTGAGGAGGCCCGTACCTCCTTCAGAACAAGGAGTATATAACCTTGGTCTGCAATGATATTTATTTATCATTTGATGAGCGTAAAGCATTTTTCTTGTTTCCATGTCCAACAGATCCATTACCATTTTGGGACCAGTCACTCACCCCAAAACTGTTAAGTTAGAACAGAAAGAGCAAATTAGATTATAACTTGGACTTTGTTCCTAAATGTCAAGGCTGCTTTCTGTATTAATTTTAGTCATTTCCTTATTGAGGTTTGTTCATTTTTTTCATGTTTTATGGTCAGTTCTTCATTATTTCCCAAATATTTATACACTCCATTCTGTTGAAGTTCCTTTTATATCACATTCCTGTCCCAGACTGATTTTCTTGGTGCTGCAGCTTTCCTGTTTTAAATGTTGTTTTTACACATTCATCAAGACCAAATGAAATTCTTACATAATCTGAGAGTTTTCAGCTCCTCATCTGAAAAATTGCACAGTTTTAAATCATCTGCAAAAAGATGATGAAAAGTTTTTTTTTTTTTTTTTTTTTTTTTTTTTTTTATTTTCTCGGAGCCAGATTGTAAACACCTACACTGTTAAGTGGACATTTTAATGGGTTAAGGGCAAGATAAAACCACAGCAGTGACCGAGTCACCCTGGAATATCCCCCTTTGAATTTGTATCCCTGGCATGACAATTTGCTCTCTATTACGGATTAGTTGCAAAGTGGTTTGTCACTGTTTCATGTTCACTGTAATGTAATTGATCAGTGTAGGATATATCTTGTGCATGTGTAAGCCATTCCTTTATCCTTGCATGTGAGATGCTTTCCAATGCTTTTTTTTTATAATTTGTCTGTGCTATGCTTAGATTCTTCCCCATTTTACAATTCTACATTGTGACTTTAACAACAAATGATCCTTTGTTACATATAACTTTCTTTTGTTCTATTGTCACGATTGAATTTTCTTCTAAATGACTATAAACACTTGTTTGCATTGATTCTGGTGTATAGTTTAGACATTGTCTGTATTGGTCTATTTCATGTTGTTAACCTGTTTGGTATGAGCATAAAAGTAGTTCTTACTCGGGGGTAAATCTTCATGTAAAGATGTTAATACATATACAGGCAGAAGTTAGATACTGCATTTGGGCCTAGAGTTTTCCATTTAGGAGCTTTTCTTAATTTTGTTTGTCTGACCGTTACTTCATCCCATTTCATGTCCTGTACGTTTGAACAACTTAGTGTTTCTTTTATTTCTTCTATCCATTCAGCATCTTTGTCATGTTCAACAGGGTCTTCATAGATATTTCTCCAAAATGTGTCTATTTTTTTCCTTTATTATGGTGGTGTTTTCTATTCCTTTTGCTTTGTTTACCAGTTCTCTCTAAAACTTTTTTTTGGGTCATCAACGAATTTTCCTGTTATATTTATGTGTACATCTAAGTGTTTTGCCTGTGCTGATATCTAATTTAGTTTATTTGCAATAGTGTACAGTAGATCCTGGTCTGTTCTGATATTGCACGTTGCTTTTATCACTTCTGTCTCTAAATGTTTTTGTTGATCTGTTCCCTCTTCTGTATTCTTCTAACAGTAACACTTCTTGTCTTAATTGCCTTTCTCTATTCAATGCTTCCATGGACATTTAATTTCTTCAATTTCTTAGCGTTATTGCTCTGTGTTTTCTGTCATTAATTTAGCTGCACAGTAGTATATCTTATTTACTTCTGTTTATCGCACACGTTTCTGTTAATAACATTGCTGGACACTAGGAGTGCACATTTACTCCTATATGGACAGTTCCCTCATCCAGAGAAAAAACATCCTGGAACTTCAAACAGTCTTGCAAGCTACCATAGACTGCTTTCCCTCAATTTCTGCAAGTCCCAACTTCAACCCCAGGCAAGAAATCTCTTTCTGGGTGCTCTGATTCTGTGCAACAGAAAGACTTCTCACTCCAAGACCAGGTGTCTTTTCTGATGGACTATTTGCTTAGCTTACTGCCGAGGCAGATAATCATAGCAAGGGAATATTTAAGGGCCTTGGGGTTCATGGAATCATCATCCCTGTGGTTCTCTTGGCAAAACTACACATGTAGAAACATTAGTGGATGTTCTTCATACCACATTGCTGCAGTCCTAACACTTGGGTAGTCTTCAGTCTTTTGCCGCATGGTCCGATGCAGAAGCAGTTTTGCAGGTTGAGATTTGTCGGAGTTTCAGACCGAATCCCCTCAGTATTTTACCGATGTCAGAAAAGTGAATAACTGTATTTCTTGTGGGAAACAGATACCTATTACCTTGCTTAGGGCCTGAGTCTTGTGCTAGATTTAACAAACGCACTATAAAGAGAAGATTAGATTGTGCCAGGTTAGTTTTGGGAAGCGGTGTAATTATAAAATGCCGCCGGATGCTCTTCCCGCTAAATCAAAGAAGCGCAAGGACAAAACAGCAAAGCCTAGGCTGGAAGAACCCCCGTCCCGCCCGGACGCCGGTTCTTTAGAGGGCTCGTGAGCCAGGGTTTCAGAAATTTCTTTGGAATCCCAGGGAGAGACTTTATTACTGCAAGATGTGACCTCTCAGGAGGTAGGCCAGGCGGAAGGGCTTCAGGTAGCTGTTCTTCCCTCCTGCCCTAGGTTAGGCCGCTGTTTCCAAGGCTTCTCCCAGGGGCAGGCCAGGTTTTGTTTCAGAGTTACCCCTAGTTCTTCAGGGTCTGTACCTAAGAAGCATATGCTTAAGATGGCAGAAGATTTGATTACAATGATTAGAGGTTCTATGCCCCTCCTGATAAGAGGCCTAGGGTGGAACCTGAGCTTGGGAGTTTTGAGCAGTGTTCGGATGCTTCTGATTTCGAAGGCTTGCAGGAGTATTCCCTTACTCTGATTCTGATGTAGATGATTCTACCTTCTGCTTCTCCTCCTGAGGATTTTTCATTTTCAGAGCGCTTCATTCCATGAGGGAGCATTTTAAATGGGAAGGTCAGTTTCTCTGATTCCAGGAAAAGGCTTAGGAATTTTGTTTCTACCCCAGCATAGGCCTTTAGCTATACCTCCTGTTCTAGATGTGGTAGAGGATGTTTTGCAGAGGCTTCTTCTGAACCCTGACTCTTGCCTCCTGCTCCAGTTAAACCGGATAGATATTATAGGGTGCCTGAAGCTCATAAGTATCTTTTTAAGAGTCCTAGGGCAGACCCAGAAACTGTTTCACAGGGGCCTAAAGGTGTTAAGGTTTCTGTTGTTAAAAATCCTGTTCCTCCAGATAAAGAGGCTAGGGCTTTGATAGATGGGGAAAGAAAGTGTATACTTCTTCCACTTTGGCCATGAGAGCTTTGAATTGCCAGTTTCACATGTTGAAATACCAAAATTATCTCCTTTCACAATTAAAGTCTAAGGTAGATGCTTTAAGGAAGGGTATGAGTGTAAAGAGTTGCAGGATTTAGTTCATGTTTCTGAACAGGTGGGTAAGCATTCTTTGCAATGTGGTTTTGATGCTGTGCAGGCCTTCTCGAGGGTGGCTGCCACAGGTTCGGGTTCTTCGCAGGCACGCCTGGTTGAGGGATCAGAATTTAGCTGAGCATGTGAAAACAAGGATTTTAGATGCTCCTTTACAATCTGATGTGTTGTTTGGTTCGCCTGTGGAAGCAGTTCTAAAGAAAATGGAAGACAAGGCTAAGTCTATGCAGACTGTTAAAGATTTTTGCAGGTTCAGCCTCAGTTTAGTAGAAATTGGCCTACCAAGGGTGGACATATCCTGCTTATGATTCCCAGTCTAGGGGTAGGTCTAGACGTGGTAGAGGCAGAGCTCAAGGTTTAGGCCTAGAACAGGAGTTCACGGGCTCAGTCTTCTGGTGAGGGCAGGGTCAGTCCTTTCTTAAACAGACACAATGACCTGTTTTTCAGCTGCCAGAATCTTCTAGCCTGGCAGCTCCTTTGGGAGGAAGGTTGGCACTTTTCAAAGAAAACTGGAGTTTAATTACCCAAGACAGATGGGAATTGGATATCATTCACCACGGTTACAGGTTTTACTTCCATACCTTGCCTCCTTTCAAAGGCATGCCAGACATTCCTCCTCAACAAAGGAAAGCTCACAAGCAAATTTCTCTGTTGCTCAATTAGGGGCCATTCAGCAGGTTCCTGTGCCAGAAAGGGCCCTAGGTTTTATTCTCGCCTGTTCCTAGTACCAAAAGGGACACGTGGAGACCAATTTTGGATCTGTCTATCCTCAACACTTATCTGGACATTCCCAAGTTCAAAATGTTGACGTTACAACAGCTTACCTCTGCTGGGCAAAGATCACTGGATGGTAACTTTGGATCTCAAGGAAGCTTACCTTCATGTTCCTATCAGACTAAGTTGCAGGAAGTATCATGCCTGGCTGGGAATTCTCATTATCAGTTCTCTGCATTGCCCTTTGGCTATCTACCGCCCAGAGTATTCACAAAGGTTCTGGCTCCAGTGTTAGCTTTCTTCAGGCTAAAAGGAATACAAATCTATCCTTATTTGGACGATTGCCTGATTCTGGCTCAAGGAAGGGCGTGCTTCTTAAGCATTTCGAATATGTGATAGCAGTGCTAAGATGCCTAGGGTATTCTGTGAACGAAATAAAGTCCAGTCTAGTACCCTCTCAAGACATGCTTTCTGGGTGTGAGACTGAATACAGCAACCCAGATGGCCTTTTTAACCCTGGACAAACAAAAGAATCTTCTTTACTTCCATCAACTATCTCATCAGTCGGCTGACTGCAAGGACAGTCCTTCAAGCCTTAGGTTCATGGCATCTTGTATTCTGGTACTTCCCAATGCCAAACTGCATATGAGGAAGCTACAATGGTATCTCAAAAATGTATGGACACAGCACTGCCAGGATTTGGACACTGCCATTCAAATAATACCTTGCATTCAAAAGGAATTTTTGTGGTGGGCTCAGGAATGTCACCTAAACAAGGGACTCTCTGTGACCCGCCAGCCAGCGAGTCAGATTCTAACGACAGATGCCTCAGACACAGCTTGGGAGCTCATCTGAATGGAAAGTGGATACAAGACAAGTGGCCTGTTGCCAGACTGCAGCATCTACATATCAACATGAAGGAGATGTTAGCAGTCCAGTTTGCATACTGGCTTTCAAGGATTTACTTCTTCCAGGGCAGGTGTTGATTCTAACAGACAACACAACTGTCATGTGGTACATCAACAACAAGGGGGAACACATTCTTATCCTCTATGCAGGCAAGCAATGATTTTGTGGGAGATCATAAGCTTGCAGCTGAATCTTCAAGCAAGGTTTCTGCCAGGAGCACAGAACTCCTTAGCAGATGTGTTAAGCAGGCAAATCATGGATCCCCACGAGTGGAAACTGGATCTTCATGTATTTCAGACATTGACAGTGTCATGGGAACTCCAGACATAGATCTGTTCGCTTCTCCACTAAACCACCAGCTGCCAAAGTTTTGCACGAAAAGGTTTCATCACACAGCCTGGAAAGTGGATGCTTTCTTTCAGTTGGAAAAATCTTCATGTGTATGCCTTTCCACCTCTGCCTCTCCTCCCAAAGGTACTTCTAAAGGTCAGACAAGACAAGCCAAGGATGATTTTAATAGCTCCAGATTGGCCCTCGGCAGCACTGGTACCCATTGCTGAGGAGTCTGATAAGGAAGCCTCCATGGCCCTTACCTTTGATTCCACACCTATTGTCTCAGAAGGACGGGCATCTGCTCAATGTCAAGCTTCACTTTCTTCATCTAACAGCTTGGCATATTCTGTTTTGAACTATAGCAGGTCTCAGCTTCCTCAACAAGTTTTGAATGTGATTATGGAAGCCAGAAGACCTAGTACAAGGAAAGTGTACGCAGGGAAATGGAAGAGATTTTTATTTTGTGCAGCAAAGAATTTGGATGTTTCTGAGCCAAATTTGAGTGTGGCTCTTCAATATCTTACTGAGTTATTGGACAAAGGTTTGTCTTTCTCTTCCATTAAGATTCATGCTGCAGCAATTCAGCTCACTATGATTGTGACCCACCATTGTTTTCTCATCCTTTGTTCAAGCAATTTCTTAGAGGGCAAAGAATATAACCCCTAATGAGAGCTCCTACTCCTGCTTGGGACCTCAATTTTGTGTTGGAGAAACTCACTCTACAACCTTGAGCCTGCAGCTACTGCTGAATTGAAATATTTGTCATGGAAGACTGCTTTTTGTTAGCCATTACATCTGCAAGAAGGGTGTCTGAATTGCAGGCCCTTATGGCGTGAGCCTTTCCTGATTTTTTCATAAGGATAGGGTATCTTTACTACAATCCTTTCCTTTATGCCTAAAGTGGTTTCTAGTGTGGCTTTAAACCAAACTATTCATTTGCCTACCTTTTATGCAGATCCCAAATAAGGGGAAAAGATTTTGCACACTTTAGATGTACACAGGCAGTTGGCGCTATTACTTAAGCAGGACTAAGGATTTTAGGCAGTCTCAGCAGTTGTTTGTTTCTTTTGCTTTGAGTTCTCAGGGCAAGCCTGTGTCAAACAAACTATTTCTAAGTGGATTGGGTTTTGCATTGCATTTGTTATTCCCATCATGGCAAGGAGATTCCAGCTGGGATTAGGCCTCATTCCACTAGGGCTACTGCCACTTCAACAGCATTTCTAAGGGGGTGGCAACTAAGGATATTTTGGAGGCAGCTACTTGGAGTTCAGTGCATACTTTCTCCACCACCTTCCTCCTCTACTCTAAATCTAGGGCTGGTTTTGCACGGCTATTTTGCAGGGCATGTTGTCAGCTCCTGCTTCCTTATGATTTACCAGCCTCCTTACCTGCTTTTTGGGATTCTACCAAGTGTTAGGACTGCAGCAATGTGGTATGAAGAACATAGTACAGTTTGTACCTACCATAAATGTAGATGTTCAAGATCCATTGTTGCAGTCCAATTTACTCCTCCCTCCTCCTCTGTGTTTAGGGGTGGTTGTGTGGGTGAGGTTATACTCTGTAAATTTGTATATATTGTATATATATTTCAGGAGAGTGTGGTGTTTTTGGTTTTAGCCTTATCTTTTTAGGTCTTCTGACATCTGGGGCAAGAAAAGACTGAGGATATGACGCCGGTCATGCGCGCTGGCGATCACAGCGTCTGACTGTTGACTACGCGCCAGCCATATACTTTGGTATTCGGGCCGACTGGGACAGCGGACTACCCAAGTGTTAGGACTGCAGCAATGTGGATCTTCGAACATCTACATTTATGGTAGGTACAAAACTGTACTTTCCTGAAAAACACGTGGGAGCAGCACTCTGCCCCTGGAAACGCTGGTACCTCTTTTGCCATGCTTGAAAAGAGAACTTCTTTGGTGGAAAGACCCCATCAAGCTGAATCCAAGTGCAACTTTTTCTCTACCAGAGTCAGATAAAACCATCACCACATACAGTTCCAAACTAGCCTGGGATGCACACTTAGGACCCGTGAAGGTGCAAGGTGTTTGGACCCAAGCAAAGAAAACTTCACATAAATCAAAAGGAGGTAATTTTCTTTCAACGAAAGCTTTTCAAAACAACCTGTCCCCAGGAGTACTGAAATTTGTACAGACAAACACCACAGTTGTGTGGTACATAAACAGGCGGGGGAGGGGACTCCTTCCTACTGCCTCTACAGTCTAGCAGTAAAGATTTGGGTCTTGCCACAACAATTGTGATTGACACTGATAGTATCCTACATCATGGGTCAGAGTAACACCTTAGCAGATTCTTTGAGTACGGACATTCTGGATCCCAATGAATAGATGATAAAAAGGGAGATCTTAATGGACTTCAGAAATCAATGTGAAGACCCCAACATAGACCTTTTTGCCTCTCACCAGAATAGACCGCTTCAAAGGTTCTGCTCAAGAACTCAACAGACAGGGACATGGAGAGCAGACACCATCTTCTTCAAATCGGCAGGACTCTTCTCTTTATTCCTTCCCATCTTTTCTCATGGTTCCCAAGGTCCTGATAAAGGTGAGGTTGAACAAGACTGAGCATGATTCTGCCCAAAACAACACTGGTTCTTTCTCCTCTTGAGACTCCGTGAGGGGAGATATTACATCCTCTCACTAGTGATAGACCTACTTACTCTGCTAAAAGGATTGGTCATTCATTCTCACTTGAGCACCTTCAAGCTAAAGTCTTAGAGGATTTGTTTCTAATGCCAGATGTAGGAATGTTTTACAGAAGTGCTATCTCTCCTGAGAAGGACAAGAAAACCAAAATCTAGAACATTGTACTTTATCCAGATGGAAAAGATTTTCTCTTTGGTGCTGGGACAAGGACATTAACCCTTTGCTGGCAGCTCTAAACGTAGTGTTGAGTACCTGTAAGTATTATTTCACCAGGGACTTTCTTATTCCAGTATTAAGATGCATGCTTCAGCTTTCTGGGCCTTCCTTACCTGCTTCTCCCCATCTATTCTCACCCCCACATGAAACTTTTCCTAAAAGGAGTTGTACATTTTAGGCTTCCAAGGAGAAACTCCATCCCTACCTAGGATTTAAACTATGTTTTAGAAAAACTTATCTTTTGAACCAGACTATTTTGCTTCTCTAAATATGCTTGCTTAGAAGCGAGCCCTACTCATAGCCATCACTTCAGTCGGTGGATCTCGGATCTACAAACTTTGATGTGCAAGGAACCCTTCACAATGTTCCATAGAGACAGGGTAATTCTTAGAACTAATCCCTCCTTTATTCCCAAAGTAGTGTCAGAATTCTCCTTAAATCAGAGTATTCATTTGCCAGTGTTCCATGACCCACAGAGTAAAGCCGAGCAAACTTTGCTTTCTCTGGATGTACACCAACAGATCAAGACTACATTTCCTAACGGAACAAAGCAACTACTGGTGGCATTTTCAGAAAGAAAAAAGGCAGAACTGTTTGCAAAGCAAACTTTCTCTAAGTAGATATCCAGATGCATCACCTTCTGTTATGCCCATCATAGTAAGCCATTACCATCCCATGTCAGGACCCACTCCACCAGACACAGTGCAGCCACCACTGCCTTTCTTACAGATGTTTCTACACCGGCTATTCTGGAAGCTGCCACATGGACATCCATCCACACCTTTACTAAGAACAACCATTTAGCCAATGTTTCCACTGCTAAGGCAGGGTTTGCAACTGCTATCCCACGAAACCTGCTTTCTTAAAGGACAGCAGACAGCCTTACCCCACCTCCCCCAATTAGTAGCCTTGGGAGTCCTTAAAAGGATCAGAAGGGCAACACTGATTACAAAAAAAAATAGTTTTGTCACACATACCATAATTGTAAATGATTTGAGTAGATCAGTGTTGCAGTACATATTCTCACTATCTAACCCCTGTGTATGATGGTCTCTCCTCACCTGTCCCCCTCCTTACTCAGGGGCGGGAAATCTTTTCACATATGTAGTTATCTGCCATCATCCTCAACATTTTTGACATCTGGAAGGGTTGTGCTGTCCTCAGACATCAGACGGCTGTTCACTGTCTAGAAAGATTTGAAGATGGCACCAGCAGATGCCCCTCTTATACCCTCATGTCCGAATGCCTTCCATCCAGCATTCGTCAGTTAGGCTGGTCGCAGGCTTGTGCATGGCAGGAAGATTGAAAGATTAGTACTGCAACATTGCGCAGCTCGAACACCTACAATTATGGTAAGTGTGATATATTTGTGCTTTCTCCCTTCTTTTGGAAATGGCCAGGGGCAATTACCACTAGGTTCCTCATAGATTGGACCTACTCACACAAGACAAGGGGTGTTTGATGCATCTCAGCCCCAAACAACTGCAGCCGACTGCTTGGATGGTAGAATTTTCCTACCTTTCAGGCACCTTTTTTCTGAGGACCTGCAGCAGATATTAAAGAAGGCAAGAAATTCTGCTACTAGAAAGTCAATTGGTCCATGAAAAGGAGCTAGGACCTTTTTAGGGCTAGTGTTTCTCTGATTCTATATTTATACATGATTTGTGTGAGTTACTATGCTTTGCCATGTCTTACTCTTCCATCAAGGTTAATTTGTCTGCCATTTCAGCATGTCTGCCCATGGATCCCCCTCTAGGTGTAAGATTATAGGAAAATTTTTTGAAAGGGATGTTGCATACCATGCCTCCTGAAAAAAAAATAGTGGTTCCTCCTTGGATCTTAATTTGATATTAGAAAAACTTAACTTGCTTCATTCAGTCCAGTGTTCAGGCTGACTTGAGGTTCATAAACATGGAAAACAGGGTTATTTTTTACTGTGACCTCTGCACATTTCCACAAAGATAGGGTTTTTTTAAAAGCTGATGCTTCATTTATGCCCGAAGTGGTATCCAAGTTTACTTTGAATCAAGCTATTCATCTGTCTTGTTTCTAGAACCTTAACATTTTTGAGAAAATATACTCCTTATCCTGAATGTTCGCAGAAAGCTTGGGTACTGTCTTGACCGAACAAAGTCTTTCAGAAACTTTTATTTCTTGTAAAAGTAACAAAAAAAGGAAGTTCTGTGTCAAAACAGACTATTTCCATGTGGTTGCCTCATGCTGTTCTCTTTAGTATTTTATACTTCAACAAAAAGACACTTCCAGGCAAGGTCAAGGCTCATTCTACCAGAGCCTTGGCTTTATCTGTGACTTTTTAGAAAGGTTGGATACTAGAAGTGTTCTAGAAGCAGGAAATTGGTCCTCTCTGTACACTTCTATAAAACATTATAAACTAGATTCCTTCTCCAGGTCTAGTGCAGGATTTGCTATGACCATTCTCCAGGGACTCCTGTACCCTCATCCTTCTTTCTCCCAGTCATGTTAAGCTTGGTAATATGTCTGTTATAGCTAAGGCTGCGGCAGCAGCGATCCTAATGATGAACATAGTACTGTTGTGTAAGTAAACTTACCATAACTGTAGATGTTCAGATAATCACTGCTGCAATAGCCACTCCATCCCTCCATTCCCCTTATTTTTGTATGTTTTTGCTGCCAGGGTGAGGTGAGGACCTTTAGTTTAGTTTTGTTTCATAGCATTGCCCTTGTCAGGCCTGTAGCCTTCCCTCTCTCAGTTGATGTGAAATCTGTGAAGGGCTTTGTGCCCAAACTATCTTTTTCGTCAGCTCAGCTCTAGCTCTCTGCCTGGGTGTGTAAGGTGCTCAGACTCTTTGGAAGCTGGACTAGTGTTATATCCTGCATTTTACTGCAACAATGATCATTCAGTCACCTGTTATATTTACTTACACAAATGTACTTCCTTTTGTCAGCTTCCCAAAGAGCTGTCAGACTGTAGCATTTGGCATGTATTTCAACAGCTGCCAGAGAGTGACAATCTGTTCTGTTTGTTGAATGGGTTACATATTTGGTAAGGAAGTTCAGTCAAGTGATTTGACTCTACAGAGTCTCTCTTTTTATGGGGCTTTATCGAGAAAAAAATGCTGTAATGTGTCTGAGTTTTGACCAGTTACAATAAGGCATTCCAGACAGCTGAAGTGCTGTAATATTCTGCTTTCACTGCATGCAGTTGTATTTTTATTTTGAGTAAGTGAATGTGCTGTGCCAAACAAAGACATCTCATGTAGTCACATACTAATTATGTGTGTGACACAAATTAATGCACAGTCTGAGAAAGCTGTTTGGCAAACCCCTGGGTCTGTTGTGAGGCATTTGGTGTGGAATTCTCACATTAAAGGTGTAGAATTTCAAGTTTATCGGTGACATTGACTTTCAAAAGGTAGAAACCAGATGGTCGGCAGTCTGAAATGTTGATAGCTGAATTTTTACAGAGTTCGAGGTACAGTGGGGATTAGGGAATTTGCCATTTCCCTCCACTGTAGTCCAGTTCTAAGTTGGATGTATAATTAGGAAAGAAGTATTTTGTGTGTTATTGTTTTTCTGCATTTTATATTGTCTGCCATATGGTCTCAATATTTTGAAAGTCGACATTCTGAAACTTTGATTTTATGAATTAGATCCAGTGTGTTTGTGTGTGACACACACACACACACACACACACACACACACACACACACACACACACACACACACACACACACACACACACACACACACACACACATCTCTGTATGTGTGTGTGTAATATAAGTTGTTGTGTGGAATGTTACTCTGTTACTCTTTTAGCACGTTTATACTAGATAGAGAGGTTTTCTGGCTAATGTTATGTCTTCAAATTAAAGCATCTTTTTTTTTCTTCTAGTCTTCAAAATGGCACTGATGGCAGATGTCTTTCTTAAAAGAGGCTGCTGTCTGCTGGACAGGGCACTGAGCAAATCCCCAGCCTCACCAGGAGGGTTTTGTGCTTCCAAACCAGGTCTCTTAGCAGCAGGACTGCACATGGGGTCCCTACAAAGGCAGCTGAATCATAACATAATTGGAAAAATGAAGGTAATCACCATCACATCACTAAATGCTATGTAACAACCAAAATATGTATTTGTTAACGAATGTGCAGTGCTCCGTCAGCACTCTATGGGAATATTTGGTATTGCAATTTTTTAAATTGAAAATATGATTTTATGCAAACTGTGTAACTATTCTCTCTTTTGTCTGCTTCTACCTTGGGTCTATCTTAAAAAAAGGGTTGCACCATTGGAACCTCTAGCCTTTTATGTGAATGTAGAGCATTAAATATATAATTTGTTTTATATTGTTTCTGTTGCTGCAGTTGTGTTGTGGATTGTTTCATTCAGACTGTTTGTGGCAATCACCAAACTAAGAAAGAAAAAGGTGCCAGATATTTTGAATTGACCGGTTGAACCTAACCAGATGCTGACCTTTTTTCTTGTTCTATCCTACATTAACCTCAGTCTCGAGTGCAGAAAGGCTAATGGTCAACAATGGGATCCAATCTCTTGTATGCCCTTTCCCAAACACAGATGGCCCATGTAGCAGTTTTTTAATTAATTTTGTCATTTTACATACTGATGAAGTCCCAGGTATAATTTGCCGCTTAGCATTTTTTACTCTGCCATTATTGAAAACCTTTAACATTTAAACCAGAAATGTAACAGTCCTCATAATAACCGTAAACACATTCATTGAGGCACTCTCCTGCACATCACCTTCTAAAGTGTTAGTTTTCTGCACTACAGCTTTGTTTTTTTTTCTGAAAACCTAAGAATTGTTGTATTATTTTCTTAAACTCTCTTCTAATTACTTTGGGGCCAGTATAAATTAACTGAGCAGTCTCTGCTCTAACCTTCCCTTCAGTCTTCTAAATCTTTCATGTTGACTCGCTGCCTTTTTTACTTGAAATTTCAGTCCTCATCCTATCAAGATACTGTCTTTCTGGATCCCTGAAGTAAATAAGAATGAGTTAACTTCTTGGTGCCTGAACTTCATCAGTTTTTGAGTTCATTTCTAGTTATGGGCGACCCCTGCAACATAACTGTGTGAGGGTTTTTCCTACTTAATGTATAAAAATAATTACTGAGCCACAAGTTACACTGGCTGAATTACCAGGAGACATATGAGCAGAAAACAAACTCGTGGATCTGTACATCACAAGTTGCAGGGTAGGATGTCCCTTTGACAGTCTTGCTCATTCAGTTGTATGACTTGAGCCTTTCCTATATAGAGACTACAGATACAGTTAAATAGTATTTCACATTTCCATGCTTATTTTGTTTTCTTATTCTTGGCTATCTCCTGCACAAAATTTTCTAATTGCACTTATAGCTTTGCGGCCTAGTCATAAAACTTGTAATCACAGGGGAAAATGATATTATAGTATCAGTTTCACTTGGTTGCTGTATATTTCATTTAATCTGTCAAATTGCTGTATTTTGCAGCAAAATGCAGTTATAAACTTCATATATTTTTTGTGTACAATGCATAGATAAAGGTCACAAGATGTTCTTCCATTATCACTGTTACAATGTTAACCTATGGGATATTCTGTCAAGGATAGCCCTACATCCAGCCAGCAACAAAAGGCATATGACCATTGGACAGTTTTTGAAGAGTCTGTATTTTAGAAAGTGATGTAACTGCTTCCCACTTTTTCATTGGCTTCTTCTTCCTTGCCTGTATCTTGGCAGTGCTTGCTTTCCATAAGGGGACTATGCTTGTCTATTTTTAAATTAACTTTTTCAGAAAATATAAGAAAAGGATGGACAGCATACAAAGTCAGAAAACCAAGACCATCTAATTCACTTTATGTTTTATTAAAACATCTGCTTTGACAAATTGTAATAACTGTAAGAAGATGGACTTTGCACTTTGCTGCTAGCATCAGCCTGTGATTACTAAAAGTCACTCTGCTGCTGTTTTAATATTGTGTAGATATGTCCTGTTTGGCTACTCTGTATTGCTGATATATTATTAGGGAAGTCTTTGTGGCTTGGGCGTTGGCTTAAAAATTCTGCAGTGATCCAATGAGCATGATTTTTTTTTTTTGTTATACAGTTAACAAACTGTAGCCTGTTTACCCAAAGTGGGTGCCACTTAGTAGTATTTTCAGAAACTGTACTGAGTTGAAATGGCATGCAGTGAAAAGAGCCTTACATTTCTCCACCCCACCCAGTATGAGGATTACAAGATCTTTATCTCCTCCCCGTTTAGAATACTTTTCTGTTTAAAACTTTGCCACCAAGTATTGTATTTTTCAGTTTTATTTGAGGAAGTGTCACTTGATGAAGTTCATTATGGGGGAAGCAATCCTATATAGCAAGGTACTGAATATAGCTTGCATTTTGGACAACATATGGATGTATATTTGTTTCAGTTTAGAGGTTTTACTAAATGGAAAGTATGAATAGAGGTACTTTTAATCTGAGTAAATTTCTAAGCAGTCCTTTAAAACAATAACAAAATTCAGCATTTAAGAAAAAATGTTAAAAGAGCTGAATTTGTATGATCTTGGTGTTTTGGGGCGTTTGGCTCTCCAGAAAAAAAGTAGATAATTTCGTTCCTCATTATCTTTTGAAACCTGAGTGTCTGTGTGCACATTAAAGAGAGGGAGTTACTTATGTAAGACTTTCCTTTTTATTTTGTTTTTGTAGGTTGAAGCACAAGCCTTACTCCGTGGGATGAATAGTCTCCATCTCATCTCCTGTGTTTGTCCTGAATCTTTTGCAAGTCCTGGAAGGAATCCGGTGTATTGTAGACAGACGAAACTTTCTGTGTTATCTGCCATTAAGCCACTCCATATTCAAAGTTTGTACAGAGTCAAGGAACAAATTCATTGTACTTGTGGCTTCCTTGGTTTAGTTGGAACTATGACTCATTCTCGTTTTTTCCATCAAAACCCTTCAGCTGTTGGAGGTCTGACTGCAGAGGACATTCGAAAAGCTAGAGAGACAAAAGTGGCTCATATTCAGCCTCATAAACAGATGGTAATGCCCTCCTTTGGAGTGCCCTTTAGAGTAGTCAAAGTGTTGCCCCAAGTTTACTTGTCTGAAAGGTGTATTGACTTTTCTGTTTACTTCTCTTTCTTCTTTAAATGTCTGGCCTCTTCGACTGTGGATAGAAACGTACATTCAATATTGTAGGTACTAGAGATGGTTGTGAAACATTTCATTTTTGTTAAGGAAAGAGCTATGTCAAGTTTAAATGCTTTTGAGGAAGTGAGCGTTTCTTACCTGTTGGTTGTCTGAG